>NC_013491.2:12761591-12820289 GCF_000004555.2 Caenorhabditis briggsae | reverse complement strand
TGAGACTGCAAAAAATTATCAATAAACGAACTGCAGGGATTTTTATTGGTTACCTGCTCAACAGCATCGTCAATCATCTGAAAGATGTACGTCACATCGCTGCAGTTATGGTTCTCTCGGTCTGTTCCGCTCTTCAAAAACAGGTAGACCGGGTTTGTAGAGCAGCCGATGGTACTGTAGGAGGCCAGGTTCTTTGCACCGTCAGGTGCCACTCCATTCTCATCCAGGATAATCTGAAAAGATTTCTATTTAAATTGAATTGTATTAAAAATATGAAAGTTTGATTAGAGCGCATTTTCAGCACACCTCACCAAATCTGTTATCCTATGAGATACTTCTTTTGCGACCATGTCTAACAGCTCATGGAATGTTGTCGTTTCTGCCTGTAAAGTATATTTTTAGATTTTTTTTTGTTTCTGGCTTCTTTTTTTCTAATGTCTTCCTTAGTCTTTGAAAAGTTTTCTTGACTCCTGTGCAGTTTGAAAATCTTCAAAAACAATAGCCAATATTTTTCTGATTATTCTAGTCGTTTTTTCACTTGATGACAATTTTTCAAATACTTACATTTAATTTAAACAACATTGTCTGCCCCCTATCCATGTAGAATATGTGATACATGATCATTTTTGACCTGAAAAAAATTATCAATGTTAAAAATCGACTTCCAAAAAAGAATCTGTAGCGAAACGAGTAAAAACAACAAGCGGGCTTTGGAAAATAATCTGGAACGAGAAATGCGGACGAGATAGTGTGCATGTTGAAGAGAGCGTGTCTGGCAAGCGGTTGTGCGATGTGGCGTCAAATGTGATGTCGCGACTGCACAACACGTGACGGGTAGCGGCAGTGACGGAGAACGAGGGCTGGATTCTTCGTTTGGTCGCGTATGAGCGCGCGAGGCAATCGGCAGAGACGGCCGACTCCGCTCATTTGGCGTTTCTTTCTCTCTCTCCCTCCCTCAAACAACTCACAAATACGCTCACCGCGCGTAGGGTGCGTCGGATTGACTGACACACTCACACGAAAAAATTTAGAGAGCGATAGAGAAGAGACAGGGCCTCACGTACGGGACACACACCGGGTTATATCCATCTTGCCGTGAGTCGGGATAGCTGAGAGATTTGAGAACGAACGAGAGAAATTAGGAAGCGCAGAGAGATGACTTTATATTGTGACAAGAGCACGGAAGGGGAGGGAAAATAATTTTAAAACTGAAGGTTGTGTTCTGCTGTCGTCTTGTGAAATCTTTCGAAAATAATTGTTATCAACCTAAAGGAGCCGGTTTCAAAATGATCGGGAAGTGGTAGTACCAGTAGACAGGAGAAAAGTGCTTTTTTAGTGCAGAGAAAAAAGGAAGTCGATCATTTCTACAAGTTTTGGTTGCAAGTACATAAATGGCCTTCAATTTCATTTTCATTATTTTCACTGCTTTAGGGGGAGATTTTGATTTCACTTTTTCTCTTACTTGTTCGAAAGTCTGATCAATTGAACATCTTTTAAAGTATAGAAGACTCGAAAAAAAAACAGTCGAATATTGAAAATGGGTCACAAGAAAACAAATCAGGATGTCTCAGAAAAAACCCAAGAGACTTTTTTTTGGATTCTCCCACAGAACTAATCAATAGGAATGTGCAATACAATGGGTGAAGAAGATGGGAGGGCAAAGGTTGGAAGGGACCATCGCGATAACACAACGTGTATTTGCAGACGGTTGACCTGGACTGTCTTGGGAAAACTATGATGGACTGTGTGACAGATGTTAGCTGTAGGAGATTAATCTCGATGCACTAAGAATGATGTAATTCACAAATCGTTCCGAAAATATATAAATCGAAAAATATATTCGGAAACTTGTGATTTTATGTAATCATTTAGATCATTTCGAAAAAAAACTGCGTTTTCAGTAATCATAGAACTTCTCGAACAAACTATCGCGGTGTTCTGACAAGCAACCACTGGTTCAGACCTCAAGTACATTAGCAAAAACAGTTTACTTTTTATTTAAAAAACCACATGATTCGCGTTTGCCTGCTTTTTTTTGAAAACCACGCTATGATCAGACTTTTTATGTATTCCTCACTCAATCATGTTTCTTCTCCTGTCCTTGTTTGGCCAGAAAGTGCCTTTATCAAATATTGATGGCTTTTTACAACAGTCATAACATGCCAACATGGATTGGACTGGAGCATTAGAGACGGAACTAATTTAAAACCAAAAAAACTGTATAATTTTTTTCAACATGACCTTTTTTACGCAGACACTCCCACAAACACACAAACATTACTGAAAAAAAACGTCAGGGAAAAATAACATTTCAAGTATCTTATCTGACCTCGATGTGACGATCCAGTAAATATTTTTGTTTTTTTTTTCTCTCTACATCGCAATGTTTGCTTTTCTGTTCAATAGATAGATGAGTAGATTGGTGGGAGAGACAGAAATACAAGTAATTGTGTTCTGGAGTTGACTAATGAGTAGAGTTGAGTAATGATAGTAATTGGTGATAAGATGTATTAGGAGAGGAACGAACGAAATATCACGATTATTTTGAATTCCGGTATGAGTTATTTTTCATCAAGAGCAACAACAGCTGTACAAATGGATTTTTTCAAAGAAATTAGAAATTTATTTTTCCATATGCTTTTTTGGGAAGAAAGCTGCTCTTTTTCAATTCTCAGTTTTTGAAAATCCCGGAACTATTTTCAAATTGCTACTGTAACAGAAAAAAAAAAACTTTGCACTAACTATTAAAAAAACGGACACCACGCAATTTTCTCGAGGAAAAAACCGCCTAACATGTGAGAGAACACTAAGTATATTTTTCCTCTTCTTCACTCTTTTTTTTTGCCCAGCTTTGATGTTAAAGTGTAATAAAAGTACATAAAACTCTCCCTGAAAACAATGTACTTTTTTAGGACTTAACGATCAGAATGACTAGGCCTGTCAGACTAAAAGATTTATTACTTTTGTTGTACATATGACAGAGATGAAAGGGAATACACAATGAACATGAATAAACTGGCAAAAAATCTCATCGAGCTGATCAGTTGAAGCAATCAGTGGATTGACCACTGAATTTGGAAGCCAAATTGATTTCTCCAATGTTATAGACACGAGCTGGTTTCTCTCCGTTGGTCACATACTCAGGTGGAATCATAATGGAGATTTTGCGAACACAGATCTAAAAAATGTTTGAGTTTGGTGTGAAAAGAAGTGTAGTTTTGAAAGTTAGAACTCAAAAATAATCCGTTGCTAATATTTGGATGGAAGTTTTTAACTTTGAAAATTGTGTTTCCGTAAATGCTATTGACAAAATCTGGTCCTATTCGTGCACTTCAAGATCAATTATCTCGGTTCCTATAATAACTTCAAAAACCTGTCAACTGATAAAATATTGAGCATATTATGGCGAATAATTCATCAGTTGACAAATTTTTAACATTTCTCATGGGTATCAAAATAATTGCGCTCATAATGTAGAGAAATGGTGGGCTTCTATCAGAACATACACGATTTCGTGATTCCTAACGTCTGAAATTTCAAAACAATACCAACACAAAAATACTTGCTGAAAATTTAACTTATTTGAATTAGGTTCGTAACTAAGGACCAAGAACTGCAAAAATTGCTAAATTGAGCAGCAGTGTTTCATTCACCGTAAACACTAAGCATTTTGTCAGTTTATCGTTTTTTTGATAATTTTCACAGGAATCGAGATAATAAAGTTCAAGTATACCTCATGTTAGAGTAATTTTTTCCCGGTAATTTGGGACTAATTCTAGGATAATAAAGCGTGAATCACTGCAACGATTTTCTTTTAAAAAGGGAACCTCAGCACCTCACAAACCCAGATTTTGATGACAATTTCAGGGTAAATTAACAATAGGCAAAATTGAAAAAAAAAAATTTTATGAGAAAAGGTTTGGAATATCAAATTTCATCAAAATTAGAGTAAAACACAACAAGTATCATGCTCTGAAACAACCCAGGATTTGAGAAAATCGTCTTTGAAAACGATGCTTTTGCACGGAAACGGCAATTTTTGGTGCTGAAACTGATATAACTCGGCTGAAACTGGCGTGCGGATTTTAAAATTTTCATAGATGTCTAGATAGGCTATCCTCTACCTATCCGAAAATTTTCATCAAAATCTGGGTTTGTGAGGTGTTGAGGTTCTCTTGTAAAGTTTTTAATCACGAATTTTTAAGATTCAGGGTCCCTGAAAAATTTCCAGAATTTCCGTAAAAATTATTATTTTGACAACCAAACTTAAGAAAATCAGTAATTTTGAAAGTACATTAAACATTGTTATATGGTATTTCATTCGTAGCTCATCATTTTGGAACTTCAAAAAAACGAGATTTTGTAAGAACTTTTCCAAATAAAAACTTAAACTAGTTTTCGAAAATTTCCCTGCCCCTTTTCCAACTTTCCACAACATTTCCCCAACATTCACCCCGTCATAGTTGCATTTGTGGTAGATGTTCAACTTTGGATCGATCGTCGTCACTTCAGACTTGGATCCCGACATCTCAAAGGTGCCGCTTTCGCTGGTGAATCTCTCGTCAAGAAGAACGTCAAGAACTAAATGACAAAACACTCATAAATCTTTCTGTGGTTTCGTCTGGATCCCCTTTCTCTCCCAACTCACTGGCTTCCTCTTCGTACAACTTCACTTTGATGTTGTTGGCTGGTTTGTCGTTGCACAATAGTGTTCCGTTGACGGCAACCGATTGGAGATTTCCGATTTCGATGGAGATCGAAAGACATGAGGAGACCAAAACGAAAAGGATCAATATAGTAGAGCTAGGCATCTAAAAATTGGAAAATGACAAAAATGGAACGGTGAAGAAAAGTTGGGGTAACAAGTAGGCACCGGGAAGCTAAGTTTAGATTCAAAGAATTGAAACCAGAAACTTTGTATACTGAATCAATCACAGAGAATAGTGTCACTGTACAACCTAAGAATCCAATGGTCAGATAGATAACGCGAGAGGGAGAACAAAGAAAGACGAAAGAGAGAAAAGTCTTCATCATTGTTTCTATTTTCACCTGACACTGTCGAATCAACGACACCAAGATTTACAGCACCTGAGAAGAACAAAAAGCGACGACTACTTACAAAGTGAAAGTTGATTTTATAGAAAACTTTCGAAAAGAGACGATCACTGAAAAATGATCTTATTCAGCGAACTATGATGATTTTCTGAAACATTTCAACACTTCCGCTTATCCAAATAAAATCTGTTTGTGATTTTTTATGAAACTGTTTGAAATAGAGAAGAATGATTCATTTTTCAATATGGATAACTTGAGAAAAGTGGAAAAGTGATGTCAGATTAAAAAAAACAAAATGTCGTTCAAAGAAAATTAGTTGAGACAATCGGTTGAGTCACCACTGAACTTGTTGGCAAGATTGATGATTCCGACGTTGAATGTTTTTTGTGGAACCTCTCCTTCGGTAATAAAGTTATCTGGGATAGTGAGCGAAGATTTCTGGTAGCAGATCTGAAACATGTTTCATGGATGATTGGAACTTCTCCTCTCCGAAACATACTCCTTTGTAGTTGCACTTGTGATAGATGTTCAATTTCGGATCGATAGTGCTGACTTCAACCTTGTGTCCTTGCAACGAGAATTCTCCATTCTCATCCGTAGTTCCCTCGCCCAACAACACATCGAGTGCTGAAAATTTGTTTTGTTTCTCATAATCTGAAATTTCGGATTTGTCTCACTGGCTTCTTTCTCATACAATTTCACACGAACATGTGCCGCTGGCTCTCCATTGCATGTCAGCTTTCCCGTGACTGCCACAGACTGGAATAAAAAGATATAAAACATGTCTGAAGTACAATAGAGGATTACCTGCTCTGTTCCGATGAGGCCAAAGAGCAGAGCATTGCAGCAAGAGATTGTGGCAAGAACCAGAAGAATCGAAGCGGACGATTGCATGTTTCTGTGAACTAGTGAAGAGAATTGAGAAGGATGATAGAGTATTGAACTTTCGTCCAATTTAAATCAGAAATTGGCATCGTAAACATTGATGTTGTCTTTCTCTCTTCGTCTTCTTTGGGGCGTAACTTAATTCAATCATTCAGTATCCCTTTCATTTTTCTTCTTTCTCCAACCTATTGTGTCAAATAACCTCATGATACTTTGATATCATCATATCTTGGTCACTTTCATTTGACAAACAAAACAAAAACGGAAATAAAACGACGATGAAGAAATTTATTCCTTGAAAAGGTGAATCTAAAGAGAAATCTCGAGTGTTGCGAAATCTCAAGTTTTCCATGAAAATTAGTCAAAAAAAGAAAAAGTCAAAATTAAACCAAATAAATATTATTGCGTCGACGACTGCATTGTTTCCTGTCTAACTTAAATTAAAGCAAAAAATGGGAGAAAAAAATCTACAAGTATTTAGGTCCAAATTTGGTATTAAATGACAATCTTTGAAAAGAAAAGGCGAGCTATTTAATAACCATATCCCTCGGATTGAGTGTACGGGTTGGCTGGTGGCTGTTGCATGGTCTGTGGTGGTGCTCCAGATTGGTAGGACGACTGTTGTGCTGGTGCAGCTCCGACGTGGCCAATTCCTAAAAATCAATAATTTTAGGATGCTGAAAAAGATTCATTTTAACCTGAAGAGTCTCCTCCGTATCCATATCCTTCTTGAACATCACTAGAAACTTGACCGAACTGTTCGTCGTAGTTTGGCTCATGGGTAGCCTGGTTTCCTTCTTCGTAACGGCGCCACGCAAAGAAAGCGGCTCCTCCCTGAAACATTTCACTATTTTCAGAGTATTCTTGTTACCAAATCCACAAAATATCAAATGTTTCTTCTTGTTTTCATTTCATTTATATCAAATTTCAAAGGAAAACCTCCCAATACGGAACTATTAAGATTTTTTCTAGGTCCTGACTTTCGATTCTAGATTTTGACAAAAGATAACTCTTTTTTTCTTCTTTTTCGCTTCACCCCCTGTCAGAGTTCTTTCCCCATACACACACCCATGCCAAAAAGGAGAGAAGAGCACTGAGAATTCCGAATTTCGCGTTGTTAGTCTTTATTGGATTTTCGTCGTCTTCGTCGGTCTCGAAGGAAGATAATTTGGACCAGAAAGTGAAGAAACCGATAAGAAAGATTCCAGTGAAAATAGCTGAAATGTGCAACGTGGTCTGTGGTGTCCCAAAGGTATACGGTACCTGATACGACTAAATCCGCTAGAACCGCTCGTCGCCTAGTGGGAATTGAGCTAATTTGGTCCATTTTCGCGTCGAGCACAATCAATCCTGCGGCTCCACACACAGCGAAAAAGCCGACCGCGGTGGCAAACGAGCATGTTGACGAGCTTCGTCCGTAGAGGCACACCTGTTACGGAAAAAAATAGTTCTCAGAATTCGTCATTTGAGTAATGTGATATATACCGGATGAATGCCTTCGCTCGGTTTGTGCCAACCACCTTTTGACACTGAATACCAAAGTATGAGCCCGAATACCTGGAAGACAAAAAGCAATGAAATAAAGACAATAGAAATATTTGTGTTATTTTTATATAGTCTCATTTTAGATGCCACCGGAATATTTACAAAAATATATCAGAACATGAAGTTAGATGGCTCTTTTTTCCTACAATGTACTACTGTAGATGCAAAAAATGCCCATAATCCTTAATTAACTCCAGAATCTAGTAAAAAATATAGTTTTTCTCTCAATAATTCAGTTGACTTACCAACGCTGCACAACGGAATAGCACTGTTGGTTTTTTGAAGAACGTGTTTTTGTCAAAGTTGGCACCTGCTAGTCCAGCGCCATACGCGCGGACGTTCTCCATGCTGCAACTAAAAGGATTAGGAAAGATCCAGCTAACGGGTTAGTAAGATTAATAAGAACATCAAGAGATCAAAAGAAGGTGTTCTGAACTAATAAGAATGAACAGAGCTGAAGAAGTTGTGAATGTGAAAATGGGAGGAGTCAGTCAGGATTGGAATTGAAAGAAATTCTGTTGGAAAGAACAAAAGGCAGAAGATGGGGTGGAATTGAAGAAGACGAGGAAAAAGAAGACGTGTAATCTGGAGCTCTGTCCCATTCTTCTTTCTTCCAAGGCGGTCAGTACGTCTTACGAATGCTTCTACTTCTAAACGCCATATACACATCCAATGGAGAAAAAGAAAAGATAGAGACACTCTCTGCTCCCGCACCAGCTAAAGTAGAAGGCGAGGAGTAGGCGAAGAAGAAGTAGTAGGCAATGGCTGGGAAAAAAAGAAGTCGACGAAGGACGAAGCCACTCTTCATGTGCACAACTTTGCGTAGAAGGCCCCTCCCAGTGCGACCATGAAGGAAAGAAAAAAAACTAGCCAAAAAAAACTGGACGGCGAAAAGCACAGCATAGGGACCTCCTTTAGTAAGGAACCACCGCATTCAATCGATTCGTAAGCACTTTTCAACGGATTCTCTCATCCGGAAGTTGAAGGGTTTGGGGTGGAGCGAAAGGGTGAGAGAAGGGACCACAGGAAATGTGGTTGTCGTGCCGAACGGAGAAACACTCGTGGAAGATTTAAAACGATTCAAAACGAAATTTGAGAAGCGTTTAGAGAAACATGAAAAGACACTCACCTAGACTGCAAATGGATAATTAACAAATTTACGAAAGAAGTGAAGAAAATAAGGAACTAGATACTGAATTATTCATCAAAATTGAATGCGCAAGGAAAGGCGGAGTCTGGTGGGGGAGAGAAGAAAAGGAAAAATGAGAGGGCAAACCTATGAATATTCAATCACCTAGAGTGTGGATATCAGAAACGTCATTACCCTCCTGGGAATTGTTTTGGTGGGTGAGAAGCTGGGATAAGAGAGAATGTAAGAATTGGTTTATGAGAATAAGAAATACCAGAGATCAAATGGATGGAAAGTTGGGAACACTTCGCAGAAACAAAATTGAACTGTTGAAGACGGCATATAATTCGGAGGGTACAACAATTCGGGGGTACAAAGGGGTACAAAATCTTCAATTCGGGGGTACAAAATACCTGGAAAAAGGCTTAGTTTGTACCCCCGAATTGTTGGTTTTGTACCCCTAAATCACGTTGTACCCCTTTGTACCCCCGAATTATTGTACCCTCCGAATTATTTGCCGTTGAAGACAAGTATCATTGATGCATCATCGAGAAGACAAATCAAAAGCAGTCTTTGAAGACTTACAGAAACGGAAAATTATGCTTCACTTTTTTCTTTGAATAATAGTCTACTTTGAAGTTCAGAAAACTTCAATTTTTCGATTTTTCAAATATTGCACTGTACACTGAACAAAGCTTATGGTTCTGGTAATTGACAAGTTTCGTATGAATTCAAAAAGCAAGATCAGTGACCTCAAATTGGCATAACTCTCATTAATGTTAACTTTAGCATTTTTTACGCATTTTTAAACCATACCCATTTTTCCAGAGTATAGTTTGATAATGACATTGTCAATGACAAAAATCATGTTCTGTTCAGGGTATTCTAAAATTTTCAGACAAATTGAAAATTTTTATAATTATTTTTTAAGAAATCCAGAGTTACTCCCTATTCACAAGTGTCGTATTTCATTCAAAAAATCATTCGGTTCACTTTTAGGTCTTTTGAAGTTTTAAAATTGTGGGAATGCTTTATTCAAACTTAAGAATATTCACAGTACTAACAAGAATGACACGAAACATTGAAAAAAATAAAATTGAGCGAGAATACAGTGTCACTGGCATTATTGAAGCAGAAACTAACCCTACATTTTATACTCCGTCTAGACTTTTGAGAGATTGTTTGTTATTTTTCAATTTTCGAGGTTTCAAAACGAAACTAAATGTTTAAGATTGGTCAAATACGACTAATCAAAACAAAACAAGTTCTGTTCTTCAATATAATTCAATATAGTTAAGTAAGTAGTTGATAAGGTGAGCAAAATTGAGCGAGCCTGGAAAAGTACAATTTCCTACAAAGCAACTTTGAAAAAAATTCCCACCTTTACTAATCAGCGAGAAGAGAAGTCAGATCTTTTGATATACGCAATATTGAGCTCTAAGCACGCTAGGAAAACTCTTCTCGAGAATCTTTCTTGAATGTAGGCGTGTGGAACAATCATTCGCAAGCTCATGATGTGAAACAGTCCTAGTACACTCCAGTTCGATAGTCCAATTGCATGAGCACTCCGTTGGTAACAATAATGACACATTAAAGGCCAGATAAGTCTTGCCAGAAGTTCATGATTTCTGTCGAATCGACAACTGAGGTTAGTTTCAGGAAGACGCATTGGGACACGGGAAATCAGCAAGTTTACTTGTCTTACTCTTAGAATACGGAGAGCATTTTCGAATTTCAGGACGAATTCCGTTCGATTATCTTCTTCGTTCTCATGGAGCTGAAATCAATTGAATATTTCGGATGATATCAAACCAACTATGGAGAACAATTTGGAAACAACTATATTCACAGCCATCTGCCTAGTTATATGTTATGTTTTGTTCATGTTCCAACATCTCAGATTATACTGAGGAAATAAATAACTTTTTCAATTGATAAAATTTTTGAAGAATCCTATCGGGATGAGATATGTACTCGAAAGAGCCAAAGGTACCAATGATAGAGTTAAAATGAGAGTTCTGGAACTTCAAATCCACTTTTCTTTCTTTTTTGGATTTGTACAGAGAAATTGTGATTCACAAGACTGAAATTCTGATTTTGTTCAGTACACTTCTAAATGCTGAGAATTCTGGACTCACACTTTTTTAGGACTTCAAAGTCTTTACCTAAAACGTCAAACGATTATTTTTTCCCGGTACTTGTGTTTACATATTTTCTCTTAATACTTACTTTGTGAAATGTCACAGTCATCCGAAGGAAGAAGTACCGACGAGGATATCCGTGTCTGGCCGCTATTATGAGTCCCTGTCGAATCGCATCCAAATGTGGAAAGTCCGCTTCAAAACTAATGTGCCGAAATCCACGTGGTGCTCCTCTCACGATTGCATTTGTGATTCTTTCCGGATTGCGGTGTGTTCTCTCATTGAACTGGATTCTTCGAAGTGGCATGAAGCCACCCGTTCCTAGCCTCACAATCCTATTCCTTTCCATGATTCACCTGTCTACGATCTTATCTTGAAGTCGGTATCCTCTATATATCGAGACAAAACTAAAATCAATACAAACTGAAAAGCACTCAGAAAACGATGTTGGATCCGCAAGCAACAATTGTATATGCTTGTTAGATTCGGGAATCCCAAAAAACCCATTTCGTATCCATAGTGATAGTCTGACACGAAGAAACACGAGGGGCCGTCGCGACGAGATGTGTCACAAGGATATAATTTATTTGCCTTCTCCAAAATTATAAGAAGACGAAAAGTGCAGGACTGGGACAGGTTGAAAATTGGGTAGAGGTCGGTTGTAAAGCAATTAAAGAAATATCGATTTCACTGTCACGGGTTTAAGGAAGACACAATTTCAGAGAAAGAAAAAAATGTTCCACTCTGTTGTCCTGCTATTCCAAATTTTTTGAATTGATACACATCTGCAGAAGACGTTTCTAATGAATATCATGAGTTCAAAACATCACGACCCCTAAGGGTTCTTGATTGCATCTGTCTGAAGTTTATAAAAACTTCGAGACTAGTTCGTTTTTCTCAAAATATCGTGTCTAGCCATTAAAAAGTGCAAAACGTAGAAAGTATGATTCGCAGACATGAATCAGCGTTTTTCTATTGTTTCAGTTTGAAAAATAAGAGTCGTAAATCAAGTAGTCGTGGTAATCAGTCTCGTATCTACCGTAACCTGGAAATATGTCAGTTCCAACAGTTTTATCTGGGAAGAAATTCATTTTTGGTTTGGGTATTTTTCGTTCTGAACAATACAGTCAACGACATCCAGCCTAAAACAATAGACAACCTTTGAATTGAACTAGAACGCCAGACATTCTTAATTGTAGTTTGTTATGTCTGAGATCATGATTTGCGATTTTTTTTACGAGATTTTTGCGGATAACCTTTGATATATCATCTTCGTCTTTGATTTCAAATACCGTAAACACTCTACTCTCCCCTACACAGTCAACGTTAAGCAAATGTATTTCATTTCCCGTAAAAGATATCATAACGTAGTCAACTGACAAAATATTTGTGATATTATGATAAACAGTTAGACAGTTGACCATTTTTCAGTACCTTACACAGGAAACAAAATAAAAGTGCTCAAACTTCTAAATAAAAGGGTCATTCTATTAGAGGCTCACGGTATGTCTTTTTTGTTCCATTTTGGGACTTTGAAAAAATGTTTTAATAACGCTGTTTGAAATCGTTTGAGAAATTGTTTGAAAAATGAATATTTTACAAAAGTATTTATGTCTGGATAACATTATTTCAAAACCTGAAAGAAAACTTTTTAGTGCTGTACGACTTCAAGCCATCATCTGAGAAAAAATTCAAAAATTCAGTGGATTACTCGAATCATGACGCTATTTTTTAACTCATAGGGATTCTTTGTTGTACCATTTTTGATCTCACTTGTTTTTAACCGTTGTAACCGTTTTGTTTTCGTGAAATAACCTAATGGAATATCGAATGTTCTAAATTGACCTTGGAAGCTAGTAATTGTTTTGAATCTCATTAAATAACATCACAAATCAGTTCATAGAATTGCAAAGATCAGGTTTAGCTCTGCAGACGGAAGAGAGGACGGTTTGGTTTGAGATGAATTCTGTTCTAGCCAATTTTGAATTGGGAACTTGCTGAGATTCAAGAAAAAGGAACACAACAACGGTGTAAGGGTATTTGATATTTATGTATGGAGCGAATTGTGAGATCGTCTATTTTACGAATGTTTACCTAAGTCTCCACAGTGTCTGAAAAAGAAACATGACGAGTTTATTCCAAAAAAGAAACCGATAAAAACATTCGATCAAAAAGTTGATAAGAAACCGGTTAGTGCTTCAAATCTGCCCTTTCTAAGTTATTCATTGATCTTTAAACATCGGGTTCAGTTTTTTTTCGCAAATCTCTCTTGTTTGGTTTGGAGTAGTTTTTAAATAATTTTTTTTCGAAAAGGATTATGAAATACATTTCAAAATCATTCCATTATACGATTCCAATTCACTTGTTAAGGCTACAAAAACTTGTCCCTGTTTTATCCTAAAACACTACAAACCAATACATAGTTCAAACATTATCGGGCTCAATGTTTTGGTTTATAAAACATTCTGGACTGGTTTTCATATATCCTTATAGAAGGGTGAACACGCAGTGAAAAATAAACCGATAAACCATCCCAAATCCTACAGTTTGGCCATTAAACTGATCAGTGCAAATAAATATGAATATTGGAAATACTTTTGGTACCCTAACAATCATGTTGCGAAACCAATCGGATTAGAGATAGGATAGTTTAAATAGATCATTTGTGCTTTTTTGAGAGATTACGGTACAAGTTTTGTTTTCCATCATTCGGATTTTGATTTTTTCTTAAACTGTGATTCTTTCGAATCTGTATAGTCAATTGAATTGAATAATAATTTAGTGCAACTAGCTCTTTTTGATTGATCTCAATTTTTCATATTTCTCAAATCTTCCTCCGGATTCGGAAATCAGGGTTTTTAATTTTGTAACTGCTGCTTTTAGACTTTTAATATCAAAAGATGGAGTTGCATAAGAGATTAGAACACTTGGAATCAAAGTTCAACATAATCCCAAAAATTTTTAATAATCCGATGGGTGCATATTTAGGCGGATTTGTAACTACTTTCGTATCTTTCTAGATAATTCTCACATAATCTTTGTTTATCAGTTTTTTGGTCTTCGTTGTTCTAAACAATACTAATTTGTTTCTTGGTCTCTTCAGATAACATTTTCAATGAACAATGTTCAACAAGTTGAAAAGAAAAAATTAGTGTTTTATGACAATTATGAATATGGCAAAGAGTTAGGCATCTGTCGATTTTTTTAATGCAAAATTGCAGACAATTACAGACGTAATTGGATATTCAGCATAAAAAGCACAAGGTGTATTGTCTGAGGAACACGGACAAGAATAACATTTTTAATGTTCCAGCAGATCCCGCTGATTACTTATTCCCCAGAAAAAAACATAGAAAAAATGACTTCCGTGTGGTTATAATTTTGAATTCTTACAGCTTTAGAATGCGAATGAAAAATTCTATGACGATAGCTTCAAGCTCCTGGGAAAACTGAAACCAACATTCTCTCTCCAGTCATAAATATTTAATTGGATATCTTTTTTTTCCTCACTTTTAGCTTCCAAGTCTTCTAAACCAACACTTTCTATAATAACTATACATTTAGACTTCATACGTGAAAAACGAAAATCTTCTTTTCTCATCAATTCTCAGTTGACATCCGGCTAGAGCATTCAGTCTGTCCGAACAAATCTATCAATCATCTTGTTTGCGTATTCGCCGTTTTCGTTGCCTTTTTTGTCTCATCCGCTACCTTAAAACTCTAGTCTGCCGAATTTTGACCTTAAAACGTTTTGGTTGTAAACATATTATGCCAGACCAAAAACACTTAGTCAATTCTAGTAACGTCGGCTCCGCCCGAATTCCGTTCAAAAAATCACCGACATCGTTTCGTATATAAATCTCGCTCCCAAACGTTAGTTCAAACACAAAGATCGTATCTGGCAATTAGGTAGAAGACGTTGAGTCGGCTGCCTGTTGTCGTTCTTTCTTTGAGTCTTTTTTCCCAACGAGAAGATCATTGTTTCTGCCGGCCATCTGTCCTCATCACCTCCGACATGACACTTTGCTTCTCCCTCTGCTGTTGCTGCTGATGCGCCTGCGTTTTGTTTAATGACACAATATAGTTTTTGTTTCGAAAACAGCGCGACGAACGTTTCAAACGGGTGTTTGTTTTTTTGAACTTCTAGAAACTTTGCCCATGAATTTTCATTTTTCTGCGTCATAATCGAAACAAAACACGATCTCGAGTTCAGTTCCAAAACACAGCTGAATCTCTTGAAAACAAAATTCGTATGCTTTGGAGCTATGAGTAAATGAATCGACTTCTGTTTTATTTTTAATTCTAAGAGGAAACAATGAACATCAAGGCTCTCGCGCTTTCTTGTTTACAAATTTATCGCATGTTCCTATTTGCCGATTACTGAAACCACCCGATGTGACGTAGTTTCTTTTACCCGACTGGCAACATCTTATCACGTTTTGTTGCAAGAGGAGAGGTATTTTGAACGCTACCTTCCCTCTCTTTGGGTTTGGAGTTTTCGTATTTTTCTCTAAACTTTAATATCATGTAGTTTTTGTCAATTTCACTGATTGACCCCATAGATCAGTTCCAATCTGGAAGCAATCTTCTGGCATTAGGAAGCACTGACATTTACATTTTTGTTGATCGTTTGTAAGGATGAAAGTATTAGTTTGGTTATTCATAACAACAAAAATCCCATATGATTTGAAAAGGTCTTAGAAAAGAAATTTGTTCACTATTTGAAGAGATTTCAGCCTAATATTTGGTTTCTGTAAACTCTAGTTTTTTTTCCAATTATTGCGAAATCATATTGAACTGTAAACAACTGAAACTGTTTATTATTGAAATGCAATAAACAATTCAAATTATACGCTTTTTCGGAGTTTTATTCTTTAGAAACGGAGGAGGAGTTTCAGACGATCTCTATGCTTAGTCGTCAGTTTTCTTCCATTTGTTGTTTTTGAAAAAAAAAAGCTCTTCGAGTCATCGTCTTTTGACTTCCGTTTCAGCATATATGCGAGTCTTTGTTTTTCTGAATTCTTAATGCTTTGATCTCTGACACAATGTTTTTTTCTGTTTCATTCAGCTGCAGTTTTGATTTTCAGCACGTGCTCTTAGAGAATATCATGATTAGAAGACCTAAGCTCCCCACCGCAGTAGTTTTTTTTTTGCTCTTTTGAACGATCAAATCAAGTGACATTCACATTCAGAAGCGAGCGCTAGAGCCAGACGACCAGAACAAAGCGACATTGTGCCCTTGTTGAGGACGGGTATCCATGGTTGCACTCGCTTGCTCACGTTCGTCTGTTTCCAATCTGGAATTGAACTTCTTCTTCTTTTTATTTTTGGAATTCGCTTTTGTTTCTTTTCGCTCAATCTTCAGCTCCTAATCGCATCTTTCGTAATTTCAGGTAAACAAAATGCCATTCCCACTTGCTCTCTTCAATATGGATTTCCCTCCGGAAATTGAAACGGGTCCAATTCCGGATCACATCATCGATCCAGAAATGAGAGCTTGCCTTGGCGAGGTTTGTATGAAATAATCAATTTCAATTATCATGTTTTTCTTTCAGATCAATAAGTATTCCGCCGAGATAAAGTTTGCTAAAGATTTTGCAAGAACCTGTCGGCAAGAGTACCAGGAATACATTATCCAACACAAGAATCTCTCGCATCTCCTTGATCCAGACCAACTGACTGAGAATGAGAGCTTGCTCGAGTCAAAAAAGAGGAAGGCATTATACGCGCAGACTTATTCATCTTCGACGAATTTACATTCGGGAACCTACCTTCAAAGAGCTATTGAGCGATTGCAACGTCTGGAAAATAGAGCCGCTACAGCTGCTGCATTCTCTCAACAACAAGCGATGGACACCACCGCATCAAACACGAACAATGGACAACGAGGAGGGCAAGAAGTCAAGAAGTGAATAAATTCAATTATTTGTTTGTTTTCATGAACTCAGAAAAAATCGATCCCGTGGTGAATAAAATTTGCATCTCATTATCTGAAAGTTACTTCTCCTATTTTTTAAACAATTTCTTGGTTATATTGAAAAAGATTGTCAAGTTTCTAAAAAGAGAACAGGTATCAGGTACGCAGACAGCATAGGGCGTAGTTCGTTGGTTTGGAAGGCACTATAACCCTTACCGTTGGATGGAGGTCTACCTATAAATTGGACAACCAGTCATTTATTTTTAACATGGTCTCCTCTTATGTACACTTAAGTTATCCCATGTTGTGTGGTTAACATACTTCTTCAAATTGAATTTTAGATATACGTTTTGGTTCTACTCGATAACAATTGTTTTATAAATTTCACAGGTTTTCAAAAAAAACTTATCTAGCATTTTATCAAATTCGAACAATGACACTGTTTTATTATCGGCGTCAAAAAAACCAACACTTTTTAGTCCAGAAATCGGCCAGTTTGCTCTTTTACAATCAGTGGTAGAACACAATTGAAATGCTGCTTGTCAATTGTTGCGAGAACACTGTTTTAATACACATTTCAGCGTTTTCTGAAAATTTTGAAAATGAAGAATTTAATACTTTCAGAGCCAACATCTTAATGCTTTTTTCAAAATTTCTGTTAGATAAATCACCTCCTTAGCCCGCCACTGCCTATTCTCAAACGATTTCTCCAAATCAATCAGCTTTGTGATAATTTTTCGTATTTTTGAGACTAGAACCCCAATTTTCGATATATATATCGATGGTAGATTGAAATTGCTATTTTTTTAGAATCAATTGAAATTTATTTGTCGCTTCATTGTTGAGTTAGGCACAAATTATGTAAGCTTTATCGAAGTGAATGAATTCGGCTATCGTTGTAAATAAATCTTAATTCAATCAAAAATGTATCCTTTGTGGTTTAGCTAGTTTATGTGTAAATTTAGTTAAAATTCTGGAAAAGTTCTAAGCTAGATAACGTTTTCCATAGCCAACAAGGTGATTTAGAAGGTCACGCTGTGGAAGTTGGTGTTGATGTTAGATGCAGCTTCCGGTAAGTATAGTGTGCTGACCAGACACTTTAACGAAATATAAAGTTAACAATACTCGAAGGATAAAGATCACAATTTCAGATGATTTCACATTTCTATATTCGATTTCATATCGAGGGGACGTTGGTTTCAAAAACATAGCTAAATACCTGAGCCTAATATTTTGTGGTTTGTGACAATGGATATTGTGACTGGGACTGGCGAACGTTAGTGAGTGTCACTCTATACTTTTGTTCATAACTTTGCTCAAACTTATCCAATCATTGAAAACTTTTTTGTTAAATGTAGCTGGGTTTTCAACAAAACGTTGTATAAATTTTCTAAAACTCAATCAATTTTTATGTCTTCTGAATCTTCACAGACATGACGAAGACTCCGAAGAAAAAATTTCTGTCATAATTTTTAAAAAGATTGGCTTTGTGTTAAAAAATGTTTGGTGTAGATCAAATATATATAGAAAAAAATTTTGAAGCGGTTTGGAGCACTTGCTCTTGAGATGTGCTCACTGAAGCATAAAAGGTAGGGTTCAGGAGTTCGGCTATAACTCGGCTCAAAATAATCCAAAGGTCTTCAAATTTTGAGAGAATATGTGTCTTAAACTGCTTTATAATACACATACAAATTTTGTATTTTGGGAACGAAAATGTTTCATTTTTTTTTCATTTTGATGTACCGAAGAGAAGCTATGTATTAGGAAAAAAAATTGGCTCTGTTCGATTATAGCGGGACAATGGCGGATGGGTGGTACAATAACCGAATAAATGGTACAATAGGAGAATGAGTGGTACAATGAAAAAATGAGTGGTATTAGGTTGTTCAATAAATAGTGGTCACTTTCACTTCGCTCTACCGTTGCTTATCCAATTTTGGGTTTTTTTTTCAATTCTGTTTTTATATTTATAGACGTCACACATTGCATGTTTAATAGACATTTAAAAATTCCAAATGGACTGTCTAACGGCCGAGGATTTTCTCGATAACGGACACATACTCAAAAGTGTTTCTTTGATCATATGTCTCCAAGGTCTCTCGAACAACGACCATTAGCGAGCAAAGTGCAAAATGTTAGACGTAGACCTCATCTCTCGAACCACGATTGAAATTTGGTTCAAAAGATTCGTATAAGAAAATTATGATCTGGATCATAAACCAATACCCAAAAGGCCTAGCCTTAATAAAAATGAAAATATTTTAATGATACTGGAGGAAAAGCTCTGTGCTACTTTGCGTGCATTATCTTTGACAGCCCAACATCCTAATAGCACCGTAACAGATCATGTTCCTCAAACGGGAAGAGCTCGGAGAGTCGATAAAATCGTTCCCCACATTTTGACCAATTTTTAGAAAAAGGTCCGATGAGACCTGTCCGTTTCTCTCCTCTCCAGGAAACCGACGACGGACTGGGTCAACAAAACAATCATTGGAGATGATGAACGGGTACTGTATGTTAACAATGCCAGTAAGCACCTATGGCTCTCTGCAAAGGAAACGGTGGAATCGGTCTCAAAAGGCAACATTCAAGAAAAAATCAGATTTTTCCGATTCGGTTAGACAGTGCTGAAGTAAAATACCGCAAGCTGCTTCCGGATTCCTATGTCATCAACTTTGGCTCTACTGCTTTCAAATAGAAAGTGGTATTTATGCACATCGCTCTCACCTCTAGAGAGGCTCAGTGTTGAAATTTTTGCATGGCAACGAAAAACCACACAAATATTCGAAGAGCCGTTACAACTCCATCTTCTAGGAATCGAAGTTTTGCATTGCTCATCGTACACGGCCGACCTGGCACTAGCTAATTACTACCATATCCGATTTCTCCAGAATCGTCTTGCTGGTGAGAAAGTCCATGATCGGAAGGATGTCAAGAAATTTTTGGAACACTGTTTTGCCTCTAAGTCGCCAGAGTTTTACGCGAACGGAATTGCCCAACTTCCGTTGCGCTGGCAAGAAGTTATGAACTCCAATGGCGAAATAATTTCTCAATGATTCTTGTTTTCCTTGAAGGAAAAACTACTTGAAGAAAAGTGACCACTATTTATTGAACAACCTAATACAATGGGAGAATGAGTGGTCCAATAGCCGAATGAGTCTCTTTTAGAAGATTTTACAGTCTTTTATGAAATCTTTGAAATAACGTTTCGAATTACTGCATGAGATCAAGAGTTCTGGGTTTTCAACTAATAACCCGTTTGGACGTCGTCTTGTGTTTGTCCCTGTAAGCGGTCTATCTCAGCTAAAACGCAGCAAGTCCTTTTTTTAGCCTGATGAAGATGAGGAATTCGATGATGACAGTGTTGATATGCAACTGCTTCCCTCCCTGAAAATGGTGAAAGCTCTTCGGATAGCGATGACTTCTTTTCAGCCAGTAGACAACGTATCGAAGGGACAAATAATGGAAGAGGAATTAATTCAAGAGGAGGAGGTCCAACAGGAAGAGGATCCAGAAGAGGAAGTTCTAGAGGAGGAAGTGCAGGAGGAGGTAGTTCAATGGGAAGAATTTCTAGAGGTGGAATTTCAAGAGGAGGAAGCCCAAGAGGAACAACAACAAATTCTCCGCGGAGATCTTCAACAAGAAAACGACAATCTATTAACTCTTCAACTCCACCTCCACGCAACTCCCGTAGAGGAAGCCAAACTTGAGGAACGGTAGGTGGGAATACCCGCAACCGCTCGAACGGAATGCGTGATCGCCGCCGTGGAAACGTCTGAAATTTCAAATCGAATACAATAATGAATTAATAATGAATCTTCACACATTTTTTCCTTTTTGCAAATTTGAAAAATTATTATCCCACTCATTTTAGTCGAACTCTTAATCTCATACAGTAATTTGACGTTATTTCAAAAATGTTATTTCAAAAATTTCATAAAAGTACCGCTTTTTCATTGTACCGCTCATTCTCCTATTGTACCACTTATTCGGCCATTGTACCACCCATTCGGCCCTTGTACTACCCATTAGGCCATTGTACCACCCATTAGGCCACTGGACCACTCATTCCCCATTGTACCACCCATCCGCCATTGTCCCGCTATAATCGAACAAAGCCAAAAAATTTTTGTTTCCAAAATACTAAGTTTTGTATGTATGTTGTAAAGCAGTTTAAGACACACATTCTCTCAAATTTGATCGAATTTGGATCATTTTGAGCCGAGTTATAGCCGAACTCCTGAACCCTACCTTTTATGCTTCAGTGAGCACATCTCAAGAGCAAGTGTTCCAAACCGCTTCAATTTTTTTCTGTATATATTTGATCTACACCAAACATTTTTCATTACAAAGTCTTTTAAAAAATTCTGACGGACCAAAGTTATGAGAGCGGTGAAACAGGAAAATTTCGGTGTGAGAATTGAGAAAAGAGCGCATTGGAGGTGGTACATCTATCTTGACAGCAACGCGAAATCATATCGGAACGGTGTGGACATACCGCTCCATGTTGCTCAATACGTTCCATTTGTGGTCATTGAGTCGAACTACACTCACCTAGGCCACGTAAAACAGTACTATCCGGTAAGAAACGAATGAGTTTGATTTTCGAAATAATTTGTTTGTAGAATTCAACTATGGACGAAGGACACTGTGCATTTCTCAATAAATGCACAAACTTGAAAAAATTATATATTATCTCCGTAAATGTCAGCGATTTCACTGATGGTGTGTGTGTTTTTTTTCATGTTTGTTTTATTAATTTTATGTTTTAGCACATTTTCGAGATAACAATTTCAAAAATTTGGAAGAGCTTCGTTTGGAAAGTGTTCACAAGCATTGCTCGGTGGAGACAGCGGGTGTCCAAGAAGTGTTCCTACCATTGATTAACAAAGATATTATCAAGGTACGAAAGTAGAGTTTCATTACAAAAAAATTCTCATGCCGGTTAGTTCAGATTGAGAAGGAACAATAGAAAATTGTCAAACATTTCTGAATATATATATTTTTCAAATTATTGTTTTCCACGAGAAAACTTTTTTGCAATAAATTTCAAATTTTAGAAACTGCCCCCTGCCGTCATGTGTCATTAAAAAGTGTCTTTCTGGGGGTAAAATCAGTAATCTTCAACTTGTGTCGTTGTTACTTGAACAGGATTCTATCGATGAGTGTGAGTGAAAGTTTATCCCAGTTTTTAGTTGGGAAAGTATCATTTTCAGTAGAAAAACATTACCAAAACAAAAAGCTGGAAAACATTGAGCATATGCACTTGGAAGATGTCATGATTTCCGAAGACCAAGAGGATAGAGAAGATGCATTAATGGTGAGAAAGAGGGTAGACAGATTTAAAAGGAGGTAGACAGAAAAAAAACGTTTTTTTGGAGTTAAACTTGAACGTCCCTCTCTCCCCCACCTTAAGACATTATTCTAGCTTTTTGTTCAGATTTCTCTTCTGAAAGCAAACCAACAGAAGATGTCTCTCACCTTGTCAATTCAAAATCACACTTATGGTACCAGTTTGTTGAACATGATTCTGGACGAAAGTCTAAAACTTTGACATCTCCACCTTGTTATTAATATACAACAAATGTGAGTTCTCGAGCTGTTTTTATCAAAACAATTATATTATCATAAAAACTATTTTTTCAGAGATAATAGTTTCCATAAAACTATCACTGATCTCCAATCGCATTGTGAAAATATGATAATCACTTTTCACAAATCATACAGACGTTTGAGAATGCCAGAGATCAATTTTTCGGATGTTGGCTTAGAAATGGAAAAGTGAAATAATGTAACTCATATGACCATTGGCAAGAATTATCGTCCATACGTTGTGGATGCTTTGAGAAATCGTACAATGAACAACGACGAGCTTTACGGGAAATATCTCGAGAGTTTGTTGCTTAATGAAATATTTTTTAAGTATTGCAAAATTATTTTCAGCATTACAATATATTCCAAACATGAAGAAGTTCTCTATTGTTGATCGCGTCGAAAGTGAGGCTCTGAAAGTATTGATCGTTGAAATGAGTTATTGGAACCTTGATGAGATCACTTTGGCGTATGTATCCTTTTTTCAAAGTTCTAGTTTTTTTACTAATAATTTTTTTCCAGACTCTCACATCAGCTCATGCGAGAAGACTACGATATGCTGACGTACAACAACCTCTTGCAGAATATTCCGGAAGACGTCAAATCGATCAATCTTTTTTTCTTTCCATTCAACACTGAAAGCCTCGAAGAGATATCAGTCAGTTTGAAAATTTTTAAAATTTTTGAATATCCATATTTCCAGGAACGTGATTCTCTCAAGAAGTTCACTTATTTTCAACATCCACACATTTATAAGAGTTTGAAAGCGGTTTATGTGCCATTTTGAATAAATTTAATCCCTAGGTTTCAACTTTTCAGGTCAAAAATGTAATGCCAAACTGCATCGTGGATACAAGAAAATGGAAAACACCAGTTTCCGGCTGTTTGAAACTTAACGTGATCAGCGAATTTCTCATCAACATCGCGGATTAAATCTTACAAACTCTACAGCATAAAATACGCAAAATCTCTTTGTCAATATATTTTCAAATCTATTGTCATTTTAAAATATTTTAATAAATTATTTCATGATACCCCGTATCCCGTTTTATAGTCCAAAAACTTTGTTTCTTAAAAAGCAATAAAATCATAAAATTTGAAAAGCTCTCAAATGAAGAATATTCTACTAACCAGCAGCTCAACGTAGTTCTATTAGGTTGTTCGGAAAGTCCTTTCCATTTTTCATTTTTTTTGATCATTGTTATCAGTGACTATCTGCCAACGTTTCACCAAATTGTGGATGCCTTCCTTCCAGAACTCCGGTCACAGCGAGTTCAAAATCAAGTCAACCCATTTTTGACATCATGCTTTGAAGTGAACTTTTTTCAATCAAGATGTCGGTAGAAATGGCTGGATAGAGGGTAGTCAGACAGTACAAGGCTTGGACTATACTGTAGATAAAACAGAACCGTTTAGCCGTATCCAGTGAGATCGGTCTCCGTTCTCCTTCCCGCATGAGGTTGCGAATTTCGATTTTGAAAATAAACCTTTGTGTTTCTCTCCAATGGAGATCCACATGGAGTCTGAGTTATGTCACCTGACAAAAATAGGTATCGGTCATAAAAGTGACACCATTATCTGGCAGCTCCCAATACTCCACTCCTTGGTAGACATCCATGCCGAAAACATCCCATTTTTAACGTGAATTTCACGTTACGGGACGTCTGGTGGTTGAGTGCCTTCGTCAACCCACTTGGATTGTTGTTTATAGTAATCATACATTACCCATTTATTGCCACTAGTAATGATTTAACTTCAACATTCATGTGTGCAACGCAGTATGAGAAGATTCAAACAGGTGACCACACATGAAACAAAGTTGCTCTGAGCGAAAAGGTGTGATCCATATCTTCCCACTTTTTTTTTACCTTGCCCAGAGTTCCCAATTTATGGCTTTGACGAAAGGCTTGCCACTGATGTACTTGATATATCACGCACAGTTTGAGACGGGTCCCTTTCAATCCCGGTGTTTAATGCGTCCAAATCTGAGTCCGTATGCTTTTTTGGAGGGGGATTTTCGTCCAACGAGAATTTTTATTTTTCCAATTAATGAATCCAGGTTGTGAAGTACGTTCGAAAGGGTGCATCTTCGTTGTTAACCTCCACAAATTGGTGATTGATTTCAGTTGATCTGAGGTCAGATAGAAATACAAATAAAATGGTAGTGCAAAAATGGAAATTATCAGAGGCGAAAACGGTGGGCATTTCATCACTAAACGAAAAGAGGAGAATGATCTCCGTTGGGGTGTAGACATTTTTTAGACCTCACCAGCATACTGATAAAACGACAACTTCCTCGCTTTTACCCCCTTCAAGAAAACGAAGTTTGAAAACAACATATCAAAAGTGGAAAGGACTTTCCGAACAACCTAATAGTAATGGCTGAACATCTAAAATTAAAAAAAAATCCAGACACAGCAATTCTACTAGAAAAAAATATCCAGGTTTCTCAGAACTTCAATTTGTGGTAAAACAAATTAGGAACTCAACGAATGTATCCAGTTGAGTATAGCAAAAAACCGACAAAATTGAATTTTTAATGTTTAAAAAAATTTTCGGCAAGTAATTCGGGGGTACAAGAGAGTACAAAGTGATTTAGAGGTGCAAAATCCACAATTCGGGGGGTACAAACTAAGCCTTTTTTTCAGGTATTTTGTACTCCCGAATTGAGCATTTTGTACCCCTAAATTGCTTTGTACCCCAATGACACCGAAATTTTTGTACCCTCCGAATTATTTGCCAAATTTTTCAGAATTGACTGGGACGTATGAATAAAAAACTTCAGGGCCATAAGTCGTCTAACTCCAAAATTACGGCCGAAAGGAAGAATAAAAATGTTTCTGTTTGGTACTGTAGCTCGTTTACGGAACTCGAAACTTTTACAGCAAAATGGGCTCGTTAAAAAATATTATCAGCTAAAAATCGTAAACGGATGCCAAGGTAATAGTTTGAGTGCACAATAACGACTGTTTGTATCACAAGACTCTTGATGGTTTTGATCTACAATCTTTTTCCCCACCTACTTCTTCTTCCATCTTCCAGCAACACGTTTCGGCTCCGTTGCACCGTTGGTTCTTATCAGCTAGTCATGTATTCAGCATCAAAAAGCTTCCCATATAAAATGTAGTGCTATCACACGTGCTATCTCATTTTCTGTCATTCTTTGTTCAACTTTTTCGAATAGTTTCAAACTTAATATATTTATTCGTTTTCAATTCTCGGTGATCTCAGAATGAAGACCCTCCTTGTTCTGGCTGTTTTGGTTGCCGTCGCCTCGGGACTTGTCCTTCCAAAGGAAAGAAGTGCCATCAGCTGTCAGATGTGTGAGTTGGTTGTGAAGAAGTATGATGCTTCCGCTGACAAGGATGTCACCACCATCAAGAAGGTTTGTGATACTGTCTACTTCCCTTGAAAACTTTCAAACCATTTTATTCAGGACTTCGACGCTGAGTGCAAGGCACTGTTCCACACCATCCCATTCGGAACCACTGAGTGCGACCATTACGTCAACAAGAAGATTGACCCAATCATCAAGGAGCTTGAGAGCGGAACCGCACCAAAGGATGTGTGCACCAAGCTTCACGAGTGCCCATAAATTATTGCCCTTTTTTTGGATTCTTTAAATTTATGTACTAAATTCGAACTATCTACTTAAAAATAAATTTCTGCGCTTTGTATGTATCTGGAATTCAAAAAAACAATAACAACAACTTATAATAACACTTCAATTCAGTTCTCTTGTGAACTTATGAACAATTACCGATTTTCCTCGGTTTCTGTGAAAGATGTAAAAAGTAAATTACTGATAAATTGTTCATCATAATATTGGAACTGTTTTGTCAGTTGTCAATCTTTTGCTACCTTGCACCGGAATGGATATAATCGAGCTCAAGCTCAAATAAATGTTAGCCTTTCCAATGCAGGTCATACAGTAACAGTCTGTGTTAGAATTCCAAAATGTCGAACTTTGTCAACTTTGTCGACTTTGTGTTTTTGTATTCCAAATGTTTCCGCACATTAATACTTTTTCGAATTTTAAAGTCAAAGTAGCTGCAGGAGATTTTGAAAGATTTTTGGGCTAACAGAAAATTTCTCTAACATTTTCCCGAACGAATTTCATTAAAATTCTAAAGAAATCTATGAAGCATAATTGCTATGTATACTGCACACTATCATAGTTTCTGTTACACGTTTCTTTTCCAAGTATTATTTCAATGAAAAACTATTAGGTGATCAAAAGTATAATGCTTCTTTCAAATGTAGATCATTATCATTATTTATACTAATCTGCGATAAGAAATAAACCTCGAAAGATCCGCGTCACGGGTATCAAGTGCTCATTTTTTTTTAATATTTTAATTCTTCTTATGAGCATTCTTTTTCAACCAAATAGCGGTTCAGAATGAAAACTGGCGTTGCAAATCATGGAAATGTCAGAAATGAATGCTTATGACAAATCGAGTACAAAACCACAAAGATCTGGAAGATTTCTGTAGCATGTGGGCATACAAATCACACAATTTATGACTTGTATAAATTTTCTCTGACTTTCTGGAACTAAGGCACAGGTGTGCCTCATATCATGGTTCGGTCATGGACTCTATTTCCTTGTCATCTTTTATCATATCATTTTACCAAATTATGTGATAGCATAATATTATAGTTACCAATGTCCGGGAACAAGTGACAACGTGCAAAATGATGCAGGGATTAATGAAACATCAACACCATTTTTTAAACGGGAATCGTTTTTGCAGATCAGTTTGTCACAAATAATACATAGAAAAGTCAACAGTATCCAAAGAAAGTACTACCGATAGAATTACCTTTTTCTACACTGAAGTACTGAATTTTTCCGTAAATTTGTTTTTAGGATGATAATGTATACATAATCCGTGCACTGGTCAAACTACACTGTTAAAAACGCTCACAAACCGTGAAAGTATCAACTTTTCGTTTCCCGACCAATCATAAACAATGAGGAATTCGAAGACGCACCTCACATGATTAACTCGAACAGTATAAAACAGTGATGAGTTATCACATTCGGAGTTGTACTCAATCACAATGAAGACTGTACTCGTTTTGGCTGCTCTTGCAGCAGTTGCTCTCTGCCTTGTCCTGCCAGCACAACGAAGCTCCTTGGGATGTCAGATGTGTGAGCTAGCTGTCAAGACTTATGAAGGATCCGCTGATAAGGATGTGACTACCATCAAGAAGGACTTCGATGCCGAGTGCAAGAAATTGTTCCACGCTATTCCATTTGGAACCACTGAGTGTGATCACTACGTCAATGAGAAGTTGGACCCTATCATTAAGGTGAGGTCTACGAAGAAATTTCTAAGATAATTAATGCAAGCAGTTTGTTTAAGAGATCCCCAAAAAAATTTTTTTTGACTAATTTTCGATAGTTAAAAATTAAAGAAATTTAAAATTTTCCAATTTTAGGAGCTTGAAAGCGGAACCGCACCAAAGGATGTGTGCACCAAGCTTCACGAATGCAAATAAATGATGTAACTTTTTGTATATTTTTCTTTGATTTTATTTTGAATAAATGCATTTTGTACAACAACTGTTTCCCGTTGGAGCTTCCAAAAAATGAGAAAACATAAATGCTTGAAATCTGAGAGTGATTGGGAGTTGATGTTGAACTGATGATTGAATGAAATTGCCCCATTGAGTGTTATCAAATACAGTATACAGATTCAATCTTCTCCATCTCATGTCACAGGCTATAAAACACAAAATGCGGTTTCTTATTGTGGAAAGAATAATTCAAAAGTTTCTGTTTGAGTTTACAGAGAAGTTAGCTATTTTGGGGGGAAGAAAAAAAACAGCCCTGTTTGTTCTGCTTAAAGATAGATAGTTTAATGAAACTTGTTTTGGGACCAGACTCTGAAATTATCTTGTTTCACATTTTCAAATTCGGAAGAAGTTTGTTCTTGTTTTTATTATGATGTTACAAAAAAAGGAGAGCTGTGGAAAAGAAACACCAGCGGTCGTGGCCACAAAATCCCACAACAACCACTAACGTAACTTAAAAATGTTTTAATTTTCAGGCCTTATTTCATCACATTCGTGCATTTCCATTAAATTTTTTCACTGTCTGAAGTTTTTATTTTGCCAGTTTCCTGGTAGAAATTAACGGAAAAAAACCGACAAAAAGCGGGAAATAACTATACAATTAAACAGGAAATTTAAAATTTCAGTTACGGTAGTTGTCGTTGTGGGACCTTCGGCCACGGCCACCGGCAATTTTTGTCCACAGATTCAATGTTTTTGTACCAGCATATTGATCAGAATAATTTTTACATGTAGAACATTGATCATAATTACTACCAGGAGGCTTATAAGTTTTTTCAAACAACACAATAAAGTTCGTCTAATTTGCCGTTTTCTATATCATATATCTTGCTCAAAAAATTTCACTTAAGCTTTACCGAACGGCCCTACACTCCACGAGTACTTTGTTCACTTTCGCTCTATTTTCGATCTTTCACTTTTAGAGCTGGTCGTAAACGCATCCGTGATCGGCTCCAAACGAAGACATTACCCTTATCAAACACTTGAGCGCCCGACTTTTTCCACGAGGGTTTGGCCTGTCAGAATGATGATGAGTGATTTTCAGTGGTCTCATTTTTTATTATAATATCATTTCGTCACTTCAACTTATTATCATTCGCTTCATTTTCCTTCTCCGTTTCTTTTTCACTTCATTCGATCTCACTAAAATATTGTGATTTTTAGAATCATGAGAACCTTCATCCTCCTTGCCGCTGTCACCCTTGCCGTGCTCTTCTCCCAAACCGAAGCCCTCGACCTCGAGTGCCAAATGTGCAAGATGTCCGTCAAGATTGTCGACCCAATGATCGGGGAGGACACTGAATCCATCAAGAAGGTATGTTGCCAAAGTAGGATGTTGAATTTAAAATATGACTATCCAGGCCGTCGATGCCGAGTGCAAGAAGGAATTCCACAGTATCCCATTCGGAACCCAAGAATGCAGAAAGTTCGTTGACACCAAGCTTGACCCAATCATTCACGAACTCGAGAACGGAACCGCTCCATCTGATGTGTGCACCAAGCTCCACATGTGCTAAATGGACAACTTTTTAAACAATTTTTCTTTAACAAATAAATGTTTTCTTCAATAAAACAACTGTGAGCAGAGTTCTTTTAAAAATCTCGGCAATTCGTCGTTTCTTAGGTCAGGTGAATTAGGAGTTTCGCGAGATGTATGAATTTGCAGAATCGTTTTCTCTAATTTCTGATTCATTTTGCAATTCAAATTAGAATATGCAAAACTGTTTGCCAACTAATCATCACAATCCGAAATCTGTCACTTGTTTCGAGCATTTTTGTTAAATATTCACATCTCTCCAGGGATTGACACTGATCTTTCAGTGGATTCGTGGAATCCGGCTGAATGCAAAAATCTAAGTGTAGCTATTTTTCACTCTTTGAATATTCATTTCGTTCAAAATGATATTTTCTGGGAATGTCCAATTACCGTATACACTTAAAATGGAACACCCTTCCGCCAATACGTCAACATTAAGTCCAAGTGCCTTATTTCATAGGATAGATATCAAAAAATGGTCCACAGTCAAAATGTTTATCATATTTTCAAAAGTATTTTGGCAATTGAATATTTTTCATATCTTTTACAAAAATCGAGATAAATTTAATATTAGATGGAAGTTAGGCAAATCATTCTAGTAGAGTGTTTACGGTAAGTTTTATGAATCGCTTAACCCTGAAAACTCATACAATACTTTTCTAACAATCAATTTTTACACATTCAATTTTTAGCATCTCGGTTCCAATTAGAAATATCGAAAAAAGGTCAACTGACAAAATATTAATCATAATATCAAAAGTACTTTGCACGTTGACCACGTGTTGATATTTCGTACGAGAGCTAAATTCAAAAAGTTCAAAAGAAGTTAATTTGTTCGTGAACCGACATATGTATGGATTTGAGACTCTAGGAATCACTTTTCCCCTCAACTTTCCCTTTTCTAGGTCATTCCACGCCGATCCAAGCCAAAAATGCCACGCCAATAATAGCACGCCAAATAAAAATGCAGCAATTTTTGAACAAAAATAATAGTTTTCCCTCAAATCTACAGTTATCCGACTGCTTCAAATCCTATCAGGGGTCTAAATTCTAAATTTTATGGGTTGATTTTAATATCAGCAAATTTCTCGTAAAATTCTGGACAAATCCTACCTATTTTCATTGAGAATGGTTCGACAGATTTTTTGAAAACTTTCAAAAACCTTCAAAAATGACAAAATTCAGTTGAATTTTTAGAAAATCTATCAGGGCTTTTATTTTGGGCCAAATCAGACGTTTTTCAGATCATTTGATTTGTTCTCAAACTCTCTACAATTTCTACCTATTTTGAAAAAAAAATTTAGACCAAGAATTTTTAATGCCAAAAAAGCTGATTTTCCCCTGTATCGAGAAAAGCGCTAATAAATCAGAAAAACTCGATTTCCAATATTATTCGCCGTGTTGCAATATGTTCGTTAGGAATTCCGTAGGCTGCTTTGAACACTCTTGTTATTTTTTTTGAAATACTTTTTGAATTTAACCACTCGAAACTAGCAACAAATGAGGCCACAAAATATAAGTCGAGAATTTGTTATCACGAAAACCTCATTTCCTCCCAGGCCAAAAAACTATTGGTACGGTGTCATCTTTCAAAGAATAACTACTTTTGTTCTTGTATTTTCTATAGTCATCAACGTGCAAGTAGCAAACTACTGCGCAACTGAACAAGCAGTTTTCAATTTTTTTTTGTATTGACCTCAATTAACCTTTATGAGATGTACTTTATACTAATTTTCCGACGTTCTGAATCCATCTCCTCATGACGGATTAGCATAATTCCTGTCATAAAATGTTAGTTCTAAATTGCACCAGTTACTTTCTCTTCAACAAAAAAACCTCAAATTAGGCCCTGTACGACGTCATGGACTCTCACTTTCTTTTCAAATTCTTTTCGGTACACAAAGACTACTAAATATCCAATCAACTACTTTTGACCACAAATGGAACAGTATACGATAGCGCATCGACGAAGAAACGTGAAGGCCACGACGGCACGCTCTCGTCCTTCTATCCGATCGCTCCTTTTCGACGAAACATATCAACAGTCGGGCTGAGTATAGGAGTAAGAAGAGAGACAGGGAGAGACCACTACTCTTTCCATCTTTCTGTCCGTTGGGCCGATCCACGATTACTTCATTGGCCGTGTGCTTTGCAATAGAAAGACTATGCGGGTCGCAAGACGCGCAGGCGGTAAACACACGTTGCAACGCGAGTGCAGTCCCTCTCTTGGCTCTCCTCGTATTTCTCTGCGTCTCTTGTTCTCTCCGAATTCTTTTCTTTTTTATATTTGAGTCCCTTCGTAACACTTTGTAATCTTTTTTACTGTTTCGCGCGTTCGTTTAGCAAACCAAGATTCCACAAAAACTTGAAAACAAAAAAGACGGTCCAACGATCATAAGACTTGAAATCGGTAGGGAACAGAAATTGAGATGGGGGCCAATTGAAAAGCGAAAGACGAAAGAAAACATGTTCTTATCGTCGCAAATTATCTAAACTTTGAATCTTTCACCGTTTCCCATTCGCAGTTAGTGGAAGAAGACATTGGCAGATAGGATAAAGAAGAGTTTTCGTTTCAAAACCACTCTCTTTTTCATTTCACCCTCTTTCTGTTTCTCTGTCAAAGTGCATGATGCAAAACCAGAAATATACAAAAAGACAAACAACGTCATATTTTTTGTTTCAATATTTCACATTTTTTTGCATCTTTTCCCATCGCAGCCGCCAGAATCAAATCATGATTCAATCAAATTCACCACGCGTGTGGGCTTTTTTGCAATTTTTTTACACTGACATGCCTTATCTTCTTTGGTTAGAGATCTTTCACGGAACAATTGACATTGAAATATATGTCTATCTTTTCACCTCTCTTTCTTTCTCTTTGGTTTTGTACCTATTTTGTCCCGATGTCTCATATTTTATGTTTGATATGAGAGATTCTATATCATCTGTTCTCAATCCTATAGTAGTCACGTTGTGTTTATCATTTTTGGTAATTTCTGATCGTTTTCCGTATTTCTAGGAACTATAATGTAAGAACAGTGATCAGTGTGTTGTGCATTGCAATCAGTCCTGTTCCTCTCTTACATTTTCACTGAAAACCCTGAAAACCTTTTCAATATCTGGTGATTGTGGGCAATCACACCACGGTTAATGGCCTGGCAAATATATGATAAGCGTGTGATAAACCTCGCAAAAAATACGCCTAGGTAGTGATAAAATTGGCTAGTTTTTCGTGTCCTCCAAATGTTTCGCAACAAGCTTTTCCGTCTATCAACCTTCCACCTCTTGTTTTTTTTTCAGAATGACCGCGTCTGCAAACGGAAAGGTTCACGAAAAACACGAAAACGGTGGATTCGTGAACGGGCATGCCAATGGGGATGGAATCGCCAGTATCGAGACACCACAACCAATTTACTACAAAGTTCCACAAAATCTCGAAACGTTCGAGTTGACTCTCAGAAAACATTTTGAGGAAAAAACGAATCAGAAGTTCGGTAGGCCTATTTTCGAATTTTTGAGATTTTTGGCACTATAAAAAGAATGCTGCTCACCCCCGTTCTCATCCAATTTTTCATAATTTTCAGCCGATTACCGAGCGTTCCACCGTTTCACATGCGACAACTACGGAATCTTCTGGGAAGAACTGCTTAAAATCTCGGATGTCAAACTTCATCAAGACTATCATCAGGTAGATCAAAGATATTATCATTTTATCACGAACCTGGTCTTTTTCAGGTCATCGATCACAACATGAAAATCAACGAGAGACCAAAATGGTTCAATGGCGCCACTCTCAACTATACGGAGAACGTCATCGAGAGAGGAACAGCCACCGATATCGCAGTTTTGAATGCTAGTGAGTTTCTAAATTGAGTGATAAAAAGAATAAAAAGGAAAACTCAACACCTTGTAAACCAGGATTTTAAGATACTTTCAGGATAGGTTAAGCCTATCGAGACTTTTCCCGAAATTTTGAAATCCACTCGTCAGTTTCAGACGAGTTATATTAGTTTCAGTACCAAAAATTGTGATTTCAGTGCAAAAACCGGCGATTTTCGAAAACAATTTTCTAGAATTCTAGGACGTTCCAAAACGTGAAATATGAATTGAAGTTTCAATATAAATTTCCCTTCCTTTTAGAGAGAACAACTCACCTGAAATGACTTTTGAATTTTTTTTTTGAATAACAAGATGATTCTTTTCGATGAAAAACGTCTCAATCAATTTTAATTTTCGTTAAAAACAGCATTTTTAGGCATTGATGAATCAGTGGTGGATTACACCTATGACCAGCTACGCAAAGATGTCTATCGCACTGCAACTTCTCTTCGCAACTACGGTATCGGCCCAGGAGATACTGTCTGTGGATTTGTTCCAAACACCTATGATACCTTGGTCGCTGTTTTTGCCACTGCCGCTGTCGGAGCTGCGTGGTGCTCAGCATCTGTTGATTTTGGACCAGCTGGAGTTCTTGACAGATTCAGACAAGTTCATCCAAAGGTCTTGTTCACTGTCAATCACGTCACATACAAAAAGAAGCTTATTGATCAAACTGACAAAATCAATGAAATTGTTAAAGGTTGGTTCTTTAAATTTATAGCTGCAAATAGAAATAATAATAATAATCAGAGCTCACAACTCTTCAAATCGTTGTTGTCTCCGACACATTCACCTCAGTCAAATTTGACGGAACAAAATACAACAACAGTGATAAATTCGTCTCACTAGAACAATTCAAAACTCCAATTGATGATGTGGTTCTCCCATTTGTATACACTCCAGTAAGTTTATTTTTCAATTTTTGTTAACAACACGAAATTTTGGTTTCTCCCTTGCAGGTACCCTTCTCCGACCCACTATTTGTTATGTTCAGCTCCGGAACCACCGGAATCCCAAAAGCTATGGTGCACACTGTCGGTGGAACACTTCTGAAGCACATTGAAGAACACTTGGTACAAGGAGACTCAAAGAAACATGATCGCATGTTTTTCTACACCACATGCGGCTGGATGATGTACAATTGGTGAGTTTTTCAGCCTTATACAGCTCTCAGAAATTTTGAAATCTCACTCAATTATCATTTTCCAGGATGATTTCATTCCTCTATTCCAAAGGTTCAGTTGTGTTGTTCGATGAATGCCCACTTGCCCCAGATACTCATATTATCATGAAAATTGCTGCGAAAACACAATGCACCATGATCGGAATGGGTGCCAAGCTGTATGATGAGTATCTGAGACTCGAAATTCCATTTAGTGAGTTTTTTTAAATCAAAAATAATATTATTCCACAGTGTGGATCTACGGAAAAAAAGCCCCAATTTAACTTTAAAAGTCGAGATTTGAAAAGACTTTTGTGTGTATCAACTGAAATATTACAGATGCCATCTACGACCTGTCCAGAATTCACACAGTCTATTCGACGGGTTCTCCCCTGAAGAAAGAATGCTTCGCATACATCAACACTTACATTGCTCCAGGCGTATGTGCTTATCTTCGTAGTTCTAGCGTTTAATAGAATTTTGTTAAAGGCACTGATTGCATCAATTTCTGGTGGAACTGACATCATTGGTTGCTTTGTTGGAGGTATCAAATCGTTGTCAATCACACCAGGAGAATGTCAATGCTTGTTCTTGGGAATGGACATTAAGTCTTTCAATTATATGGGTATGTAGCAGAAGTATTATTCATTAACAAGTAGAGACAGATTATATGGACAACATTGTGATAAAAAAATTGCCCCATAAGGATAGAGAATCTAAGGTCGAAATTTATCGAGAGAGTAACATGTTCAATTCAAAAGTTCTTTGACTGGAAATTTTGCGATATCGTGATTTTGGTAAAACTGGTACTTGTGTTGAATCTGTTTGTGAGAAGAAATAAAAAATCTATAATTAAAATTCCCCACACTATCAAATTTGAGCGTAATTATTTCAATTCCTATGCGAGACATCAAAGATGTGTCAACTGTCAAAACACTTCTGATATTGTGATAAACAATTTATCATTAGCGATTTTTTTATTATTTTTGGCACGAAACGAGAAAAATCGGTTTAAAACTAAAAATTAAGAAACGCTTTCAGAACAGGTTTACGGTACTTCAAAGTTCACAGTTCTGAATCTAGTCGGAACTCAATAACATCATACCAATGGGAGAATCTGATTTTTTTCTGTTTTCAGATGAGGAGATTACAAATTCTGATGAACAAGGAGAACTCGTCTGCGTTACACCATTTCCATCCATGCCATCTCACTTCCTTAATGACATGGACGGCAAGAAGTATCGCGATGCCTATTTTGCCCGTTTGGAACCATTCTGGGCTCATGGAGATTTTGTTCGTGTCAACCATTCCACTGGAGGAGTCGAGATGTTGGGACGAAGTGATGCCACTCTCAATCGTGGTGGTGTTCGTATTGGAACAGCTGAAATCTACTCGGTTGTTGAGAAGATTCCACAAATTGCTGATTGTATTGTGGCCGGTAGATTAGTGTAAGTGGATTCAATTTGTCTAGAATGCGATTCAATTTCCTAGAATAATCCTGAAAACGTATTTCAAGCGCATCCCAATCCAAAGAAGTGGTTTTCCAACTGTGCTTTCTTTTACTCTTCCAAAAAATATTATTTAGTTTTCTGTGTGTTCCAAAAAAAAGCCGCCTGGGAGGTTCATTAACTCTTCCAAGTGGGTAAAAAAAGACATTAATTTCAGCGAAGAGGGCATGGACGAGGAAGTTCTGCTTTTTGTTAAAATGGTTCCGGGTCAAGAGCTGACACACACTATTCAAGCAGCAATTGTTTCCAAACTTCGAAACGACATGTCGCCACGACACGTGCCAAACAAGATCTACGCTGTTGATGATATTCCGGTAACCATTTTCAAAATGAGAAAAATAAATGTAGACCAAAATATTTTTGCAGTATACATCAAGCGGAAAGAAGGTGGAAGTGGCTGTAAAGCAAATTGTAAGCGGAAAAGCTGTGCAGAAGGCATCTTCCATTCGCAACCCAGAATCTCTCGACTATTTTGTTCAATACAGATTGTAAACGTCTCTCAAGCCATTGATATTTCCTATTTTTTTTTCTTTCTTCTCTTAATACTTTTTTCTCATTCATGTCATCACATCAACATCCACTTTTTGAGCTTTTCCGGTATTCAAACATCGCCTTGTTTCTCGTCTTTTTCCCTTCTTTTTAACTTTGTCCACCAAAATCATATTATTATCCCTGTAACGTAGTTTCTCCCAGGTTTGTCTATTTTCACCGGTTTGAATTTTTATTACTTCTCGCATCCTAAGAAACTACAACGGTATTTTTTCATTGTGTCCTGTCCTTTAAAATAAAGATATGGGGATTTAAACTATACGATTTTAATGAAGGATGAACTGAAAAAAAAGAAATTGAAATATAAGAAGGCGTTTCAGACAACCGGGAAAACCGAAAACAGACAATCAGTGTGCTGAATAGAATCCGTTAGATATGAATGTGAGACGTTCTTCCCTTTTATTTCACTCGTGAATTTTTCCAATTTCCCTTTAAACAAAGAACCAGCGAATGTCTGAAATTTTGTATACGTTCCTCGTTCTACTTGTTTGTTCGAGTGAGTCACAAGTAACTTTTCAAACTGAAGAACTTGTCCCTTTTCTTGTGATGCTCGCTACTTGTTATATTTTTCCTCCTATGCAAGCGCGACAAAACACAATAAAAAGGTTAGGGTCCCAACCCAAGTCGTGCGTAGGACAAGTAGAAGAAGACCATCACCATTCATGTGCTCCATCAAATCTTCATAACTTTTTGTTCATCCGGGCCTCCCCTTTTCTCTTTCTTCATTCTCAACCTATTTGTTTTCTGGTTTTTTTCATTTCTTTTCATCATAGGACATCAGAAGTAAGTCATTCAAAGAAGTGACTGAATCAATTAAGATGAATGAAAGCGTTTAGTCACAAGCCTCCACCAACGTTAATTTGTTGGTTTTTCGTTCTGGTGCTAAATCTAATTTTCAAATTTTCATTAGGCTACGATGGGCGGGCGGGAAGTAGAAGTTTCTGTTTCCTGTAGCAATGGATTTTGCTCCATCTCCCCTTCCGCACAAAATATTTGTCTGTATAAACATAGTCTTTTGCAAGGCATTTTTTTTGAGAAAGGTAATAGTGAAATATGTAATTTACTGAGCAATAAAGTTTTCCAGGAATTTTCATGAAAACGTTTATAAGAAAGAAGACTCATTATTTAAGTCTTCTGTCTTCCGAAGTTTTTGTTGTTTTTTAAGTGCGATTCCATAATCCTCTAGTAGTTGACACCTCAACTTTGAGCTAGAAAATGATTGGATACCTCCTAGAGTTACCAAGATAAGTTTAGTCAAAGTTGTATGCTAGGTATGTATTCCCTGTAATTCTCAGCCCGACAGCTCGTCCAACTCTTTTGAAACGGCTCATACTGCGATATTTTGATAAATAGGCGCATTTTTCAGTACCGGTCAATAATACAAAAATGCGTTTTTCAGTTGATTTTCGGCCATTTTAATCACCTTCATGAGTTTGGATCTCAAATGTCAAGTTTCTGATCACCCTGAAAGTTTTGGAGGGTGTAAAACAGACCAAGGTTGAAAACTTTGCAGACTTTTTTTTGCAGTCATTTTTTAAAAATTTTAGTTTTTTCAACTACTTGTCGGTTTCTGAAAGACATCCCCGTCAAAAATCGGCAAATAGCTGAAAAAACTAAAAAATTTCAGAGAATCCTGTGAATGCAAGGTTTTCACTCTAGATCTGTTTTACACCGTCCAAAATTTTCAAAGTGATCGGAAATCTGACACCCACTGAAAAATAAGTAATTGTATGTTTTTTATTGACAGGTACTGTAGGTAAAATTATGAAACGAATCGGACTGTGAATCAAATCAAATCAAAATGACAATATACCATTTGCGCTCAAAAACAAAAATTTAATTGCGCCTAATTTCTTTTTTAAAAGAAATTTAATCGTTTCTTAGGGAAAAAAGACCGCATTCAGTGTTTTTTTAATAAAATGTTTTATTGTAGAATGAAAAAAAAAGAGGGACCTGGAAAATTTCGCGGGCGGCTTCCCGGTCAATTTTCGAGGCCTTGCCCCGGAAACACTACGGTAATAAACGAAACTTATTTCTGTGAATTTAGTGGTATTTTCTGGACAAAATTTAGATTTCTTGGTATGAAAATGATCGCTAGCATCTCTAGAATCTGTTTTTCATCGAAAAAATCAAACTTAATTGCGAAAGTAGCTCGAACGAGGAGAAAATCTAAAATATTACGTTTTTGCCGCACTTTTTCGTAGATCAAAAAAACCTACGCCTTTCAAATTTTCAGGTCCCACTTTTTTTAATTAGACGATATTCTTAATCTTCCTTTTTTATTTTCATTGATTATTTTCACACAAATTTTTTTCAGGACCCCTGGTTCAGTCTTCACTTCCTTCAACTCAAACTTCTCGAAATGGATTCGCTAAAAGCTGCTGTCGACTACTCTAAGGTAATCTGTCATTCATTGAGAACACTTCGCTCCCGGGCACTCTATTCAAATGGATATGATCCGTACCACACTACCTTAATCCATTTGATTTGGTCCCGAACATGACGCCATGATGACGTGTGTGGGTGGTGTTGGTCGAGAGTGCTCTAGAACACCCTTCATCAGTAGGAAGCGGGTTGAAAGCGTTTTCGCGCTTTTAAATTTAGAAGCAGAGCCCCACCCCCGGTTGGAGACTTGGCTCGGTGGGGCCTCTGTCACTGACGCCGTGTAATTTAAAACCACTTTCCGCTATTTTTTTCAACTTGCCTCATAGCCATATTTATACCAGTCGTCAGAAATTGAGCGGAAAGAAAAAATGAACAGAGCGGTTCATATTTTTTCTTTTTGTGACAGACAATTTTTGCCTCGTTTCTGTTTTTTTGCGATATAGCATAATTTTACAACTACTCACTTTCCGGCCTAATAGTTTTCAAAACAGGAAGCACTACATTTGGCTCATGGCATTGTGACATTCCAAACAAATTCCACCAATTGGATGTATGTTTTGGAAATCCACCACAGAATATTTTTTTGGTGTGTCTCCTAATGCTTTTCGGTGCTGCCAGTTTTCATTACCGCCATTCAGATTTATTTTCAGTCTCTATTTCCCTTCCCTATCGCGTTTTGCGCCTCCAATGTGTTTTTCTCTTCCGAATGCATGCTTTTTCAGAAAAAAAAACCGACTTATCTCATTTACCACGATCAAAAATGTACAAGAAAACCTAACAGCCGTCTAAGTCGAACAGGAAAAAATAGGAAAGATGGAAGACGCCTAAGCGCATCCCACTTTTCGCTGCTCCAGGAGCAGTAAGTGAGCCCTCGTCGACACATGAGCCATCTAGAGAATTTAACTCATTTTCACCTTGTCCATGTTCCTTGCCCGTTGCTCTATTTTTTTCTAATTCCTTCTCTTCACGTTCTTTTTTATCTTTCAGAGACTTGAAATGTCACAAAGCATGTATTCGAGTAGATCAAGCGCTAAACAGACGTCTTCGTCAACCAGAAACAGTCATAAGAAGAATAATAGCACAAAAGAAAAGGAACCTGTAAGTTTGTGAACGTTTTTGACGTCTAGAGATGTTTTTCGGCCTTTATAAGGTTTCATGCTCTCTTCGATCATTTATTTGTAGTGCTCCAAATCACGTTTCAATTTTTTGATCTGTACATATGATCTCAAATTTTTAATACTCATTTCCTTGAAGTGGTAGTCCTCAATTTCATACAATTCGACGGAGAAGGCGAATGTGAGAGCCTGAATTCTCAATTGGGAGTCATATCGAATTTCAAACCATTTTTCGATTCATCCGGCGCATTGACATTTTTCATCTAATGTTAGTCATGTTACAGAAGACGCGTGAAACAAAAATAATTGCATGAATTATTAGTTTTTCCGTAAGATGAAACCGGAAATAAAATTGAGAAACATATGTTTTTCAAATTATCCCCATGTTTTTGTCTCCTAAATAATTCACCCGTAGATGTGAATTAAAATTAGAATTCCTACCACAAAACATTTTACAAGGCAAAGAGGAAGAAGGAAGTGATAAATAGCATTCGCAAGGTGCATTTGTCAATTTTTTACGCATTTCTCTCGAGGGAGTTCGGTTGGAAACAACACGGAACATAATCTGATGTTCTTTCCAAACGAAAAGGTTTGAATGAGAAAAAAAAAGATGGGCGCTTGTCTGGGAATACTTTGGAAACTTTAGTCTCGAGAGAGAACATTCTAAAGATGTATTGGAGCGGGGGATGATGAGATTTAAGGGAACAAATGATGAAGGAGATGATTCTGGGGATTATGAGATGAGTTCAGTGATCCATGGGACCCATACTTTGAGGAGTTTCACAATCAGTTAATATTTTCAGACCCAAATCACCGCTAGCAATTGCAAGAATAAAATCGAAGGTTTGTTCATATTCTCATCATTTTGGATTGTTTTATAGTGCCGTAATCTAATTCAGAGTACAAAAGAGCCTTCAACTTTTTCGATGCCAACAACGACGGACGTATCACAATCGACGAGCTTGAGAAGGCCATGCAAAAGTGCGGCCAAAGACCAACCAAGCTGGAGTTGCGTCTTATAATGTACCACGGAGACAATGATCGTGAGTTTCATTTTAATTTCTGGATCCGATGGAAGGACCGAAAATCGAAATACTCTCGAAAATTCACATGTAAATTGAATAAAGTCCTCTGAATTTTACGGGGATGCTAAGTCAGTTTTTTTTCATACTCTAGTCTCATTTTGTATTCATAAATTTTTTGTTCTTTAAAGGTTCATGTCCCTATTTATTTCAGAAAACGGCGTCATCACTTTCGACGAATTTGCCCATTTAATGAACGGCACCTCTTCCATGAACCAATACACTTATGATCAGCTCCGCGAACAATTTGATATGTTTGATAAGGTATGATGATCATTTTGAATTTGTATGAAACAAATACCGTAAATACTCTAATAGAACTCTACCTCTGACCTCCAACTTTGAGCCAGTTTTTTTGAGTTTCTGTGAGAGATATTGAAAAGTGATAAACTGACAAAATATTTGATATTATGATGAATATTTCTTCAGTTGACCACTTTTTCATAACTACTACAAGAAATGAGATATGCGGACTTGATGTTCAAGGGTTTTCTATTAGAGTGTCTACGGTATTCTGGAATGTAGAAAATTAGAAAAAAGCATTGAAAACATTCTCCTGATTGTTTTCAGGACAAGGATGGGTTCATTGAAAAGATGGAAATGCTCTCAATTGTCCGTGAGCTGTCTCTTCAAGCCTCTTTCCCCCGCCAGGTAGTCGAACAGCTTTTCAACGAAGCCGACATTGATGGAGATGGAAAAATCTCTTTCGAAGGTAAACAAAAACCTCAAAGTTTGATTCGTCAAGATCACAAATTCCAGAATTTGTCCTGGCTGTCAACTAACACCCACTGAAACTCATTCGCTTCCTGCTCATTTGCATTCAAAATATAATCTTATAACGTCATTAGCTTAGCTTTTCCCCGCTCTTCCCAAGTACCTTTCTTCTTACACTAATCCAAACTTTGTACAATTTTGAAAAATATTAAATATATTATATCAAAATTCTTGGATGCTTAAAAAAACTCACAAGAAAAGAAATGATGACAGAAATCACAGACAAGAAAGAAGAAAAAAAGGTGAAATACATAAAATACAGTAGCAGGTTACGGAAAAATGCTTTAACTAGAATGGCCATGTCATTGAATAACCGGTTGGATACATTTCAGTGAATTAAAAAGTTCAATTAAACTTCAGCTGGTCTTGGCTGGAAGTCAGTTTCCAGTCCAATGTCTTCTCCTCCGTTTTGCAAGTTGGTATATGTCACTTCTGGCTCCTTTCTCACCTGAAAACAGCACAACTTGTTCTGAAAATCTTTCGAATATTTTACCCTTCTGACAAGTTTCTCCAATTTTCCAGACGAAACCATGTAGTATCCTCCAATGGCGAGGAATCCAGCGAGAAGCGCCAATCCCAGCACCGAACTGAATCTAAAGTGGTTGGCAAAAAGGTTTATGATGTTAGTACATGCAAGTTACGTGCAAACAAAATGTCACACAATACCCTACCGTCCAGATCTTCCCAGGAATCGTGCTCGATCGCAAGCATCCGACGCACGAACAGTGGCAAGGAACTTGTCTTGGAGAGCAGCTGGGGAAGCGCATCTAAAAAAAATTCCCTTTTAGATTCTGGAGAGATTTTTAGGATAATCACTTTGGAGCGACAGAGTCTTGCTTGAAGGAGAACTTCTCTTCCAGCAAAAATTGAGTATCACAGTCACATTTCCAAGGGTTATTTCCAATTTTGAACAATTGAAGATTGTCATAGTCAATCATGTGCTCACTGATGAAGTTGAGATTTGAGTTGTCCAGATACAAAGTGGTGAGTGCGGCCGCCTTGTGTCCTGGATCAGACTTAATGAATCCGAAAGCGTTTGGATGGAGTTCGATCAGTTTCTGATTATCATTCAGCATGAGAAATTTGAGCTTCGAAAGTTCACAGAATCCACAATCTCTGACAGCACTCAAGTATGGCATTCGCTCCAGATTTATTTCCTCAAGATCTGAGTCTCCGGCAAATGCATGATCACGAATCTCAGTGAGGTTTGTGGCACTGGAAACAACTATTGAAAAAAAAAGAAAATTGTTTATCGACTAACCTCATATCAACATTCTTCAAAGATTTCTTGTTAGCGACTGCTGATGGAATCTCATCGAATGGGTTTTCGCGAAGAGACAATGTATTCAATTTCCTGAAATCTCGAACATTGTTGCCAATTCCTCAAGTCAAATCTTACGGTAGATGTTCAAAAAGATCAGCTGGAAGACTTTCGAGTTTACAGTTGTCCATACTAAGTTTCTCCAAATTGTCAAGTCCTTTGAACATTTCTTTTCTGAAATTAGGAAATGCATTACGAAGCGTAAAACCTCATGTGCTCACTTCCACTCTTTGATTGGATTTCCATCTAGGAACAGAGTTTTCAAATTGGAAAGTCCTTCAAAGACACCATCAGGAAGTGATTTGATGCGATTGTAACCAATATCCAAACGATGGAGAGTGTCTTTTATGTTATCAAAAACGGCTCTGGAAAAATTATTACGTTTTTTTGAGGAAACAAACACTCACTTCTTGATGCTTTGCAAGTTGTTGTGAGACAGATCGAGATTGCTCAAATTGGTAAATGGTTTGAACACATCACTGTCCATATACCGAATTTGATTGAAAGACAGGTCAAATCTCTGTACATGTTTTTCAAATCCAGGGATCACTTTTTTCTGAAAAAAAAACATTATCAGCCATATAATTCAAGTAATCCCACTTTTTGAAGTCGAGTGATCGCATTCTAGAAAAGTTGGCAATGTGCGGTTCGAAGCCCTTTTTCATGATGAGAAGGTTGGCTGTGTCAAGGTGTGGGTTTTCATTAGCCATGATGATCTGCAAATAGGGATTATGATTTTGAATCTCAATTTAGGAATTTCTACCGAATTGCAGTTCATTTCTTCCATGTCGCAGTGGCAGAGTTCATTGTCTCCAGAGGTTTCAAAGTTGCAGGCCTGTAATATGAGAATATTAAAGATCAATGGTGTTAAAAATTTCGACTACCGTAAAACCTGTAATAGAAAGATCCATACAGTGTCAAGTCAATTTTTATTGCTCTTTTGCATAATATCAAGAATGTGAACAATTTTAGAATAATCATACACATTTAATTAACTGACAAAGTTTTTATTTTTTTGACAGGAACCTAGGAATATTGGGTGAAAGTGGAAGGTCACGAGCTATTTTATCACAGGGTTTTTGGTGTTCTAGATTTTTAATATTTCCTGAAACTGAGGAATGGTCACATTCACAGTAATAAAATCTTTAAGCGTATACTTTGATGAAATTTTCATTTAATTTTTGAAACTGTCTTCACAGTTACGTAAGAATTTTCTTCACGCTGTTCATTTCAATATGTATGATTTTTACAACAGGATTCTTCAAAATTGTTATGGATACAGACAAATGGAGGGGTACTGACAAATTAATGTTTTTCCTAGAGTTAAAACTAAATTTTGAAATATAGCAATTTTTCAATACTAACACATAGTATTAATGATTAATGAAACAAAGACAGCCTTATGTTTTGCGAAAAAAAAACTCGTTAAGTTACTTGTTTACCTCTAAAGTTCTGTTCTCTTCTTCCTCCTCTTCCTCATCTTCTTCCTCTTGCACTTCCTTTGTTATCTGAAACATCAATAAATTCCTGCCCGAGACCTATAATGTCCATTCGACACGTACACGCACACAACAGCAACAACAACAAGAACGCATGCGATTAGTAAAAGACACACGCACAAACACATGATCGTTGTGTGAGTTCGAAGTTGTCATTGACACATTTCGGTCACCTTTCTCATCGTTTCAATCATGCTGACAGGTGGATTGCTGATTATATCTCTCAATTTTTGAATTCTCAATTCTCTCGTAAGTTCGAGAATATCAAATGATGTCATGTTAGGAACGGCGGTAGAATCGGGAGCAGGTAGATCTGTTACGGGTATCTGAACATGGCATACAAAGGTAAAAAAAAGACAAACGGGGGTATCAATAAAGCACACAGAGATGCAAAAAGTTGAATTAGCAAGCTGAATTAATCGTTGAGGTCACTAACCTTCTTTTTCTTTTGCGCTTCTTTCTTTGGATCCACCTTTTTCGACTTCTTTTTTGATGGTTTCTTTTTTGGAGCTGGTTCTTCTTCTTCTTCCTCCTCCTCATCCTCTTCTTCCTCATCTTCTTCTACCACCTTCTTCGTTTTTTTAACTTTTTTCTCCAAGTCTCTGATACTGACAGTCGGAACATCCTCATCATACTCTTCATCCTTTGTCAGAACCACTTTCAATGGTTTATCTTTATTAGCCAAACCCTTCTCCTTATAGTTCACCTTCACTGGATCGTATGTATAGGCACATATCACCAAGATGAGAAGCAGAAAAAGTAGTTGTATGCGCATCTGTAACTAGAAATCAATTTAGGAACGTTCAGAAGTTCAATAATTGAGGTACGAGTAAAAGTAAAGAAAAGGAATTATTGACTGGGCACTACTCTTATCATTCAAACTGCTTTCTGTTGATTGTAGGGCTGAAAATGGAAAAGAAGGCACATGAAGAACAAGTAATGAAGAGATACGCAGATCATTAGGTGTCAGATTTTATGAATGGCTAATGGCAGGTGAGTTTTAACAGTTATGTACACGTGTCATTCTCCGTTTTTTTTTGTATTTTGCACAAAAATTATCTAGTTAACAAGTAGACACAAAGCAACTATAAAACTGACAAAAGTAAATGTTAAAGACTTTTTTCTAGCAACTATCCCATCGAATCCTTATAATCAGTTGATCTCATAGGCTCTTGGTATGCCCACGTAATCTGTAACATTCCACACCACTGGCCAATTCGAGAAAAGATGTACATCTTCATAACACGCGATGTTAACACATTGCTTCTCGATTTTTGATCGGTATTACGTAACGGTCAAGCCCTATTATTCGAATGTGGCTATAATTGGAATATGCATGGTTTCACTTCAGTTTCAAATTAGAGAAACCATACATTTTTCTTTGATGTCTGTTTCGTGTCAATCCGAATCAAATATCAGGAAAACGTCACTGTAGGAGGAAGACTCTGAAGGTAGAGGTGATGGTAAGGAGGGCAATAAAAACGGGATTGTTATACTGATAATACTTTTAGTTGGGAGAGGAAAAGTGGTTGGAAGACACGGCTAGAGCAAACAAAAATGGTCATATATTGATAAGATCGTCATCAATGATTGGTTTATTTTGTAAAACAACAAGAGAAGGAATATGAATGGTTTTCTAAACCAAAAAAACAAAAATGGTGACTCAATTGGTAACCATTTTCATACATGTAGTTGCGTAGTTGCGTCTCTTTTATTATGATCGTTTGCAAAACTTTGGAAAAGCTCGAAAAAGCAATATATGAATTGAATTAACCTTTTTGAGAAAGAAAAAAAATCAAAAAAAAAGAGGAGGAGCGACGAAACAGTAGAAAATAGATAAAAATCGCGCCCAAGCCGCACCAGTCAGCTGTTTGAAAAGCCCGAGCCGCGGCAAATAATTTGTAAGACACAATAAAAATATTTTCAAAATGTGAAATGCAATTTTCGAAAAAGGAAATCATTAAAAAACATCGTTATATTGATTTTAAATTGTCTTATTCCAAATGTTCTGTTTTCGCAGAAAAAAATCAGTTCGATAGGGCGCGTTTCCTTCAGAGAAGTGAAAATAGTTTTAAGGTATTATTTGGTCATTCTTTTAAAATCGAAAACTACTTTTTCCATCAAGAAGAACAACTAAAAAACAATAACTAACTACGGAAGCTACAGGTCGAATAAACTTTTCAAAAAAAAAATTTTTGATTTTGAATGGCATTTTGTTGGAAAACCTGAACAATTGAACTGTTGAGCTGAACTGTTTATTTTTGTCTTGGTGTCCACATGTCAAACAATGAAAAAACTACCGTGTAGTGAAAAAAAAGTAATTCCCAAGGCAAAAAAGCACTACGTCGTAAAGTTTAGTATGAAAAGACATCACTCCCGTTGAGACCTCATTCGAAAACATGCTATTTGTCCGGTGGGGTGTCTTTCTTATTTTTTTTTTTGGAACATACTTCAACAAGTTTTCTTTCTTGTTGTATTCTGTTTTGATTACTTTTTTCGATATGAGATTGATACAAAATTATTAGAAAAAAGAGTTATGCAAAAATATTATTTCCATGAAAAACTTCCTCATGAATGTTTTAGCATTCTAATACGGAAGTGAGGTGAGCTACGGAGATAAATTTGTGGCTTCTCAATTCTGATTTCCTACCGACACGAAAAAAGATAAAATGAGATCATTGGCGGAAATGAAGCTTTTTTTTTTGGGACGAGTGGAAAGGGCACGAAGACTGAAAATAGAAGACAATTGCTTGTGAGGCAAACATTTTAACATGATATCACGATGAATCATGTTCTTCCAATATTGACAGGCTTATGACAGTTGCAAATATAAAAAAGAATAAGAGCGAACAAGGAAGACGGCGCCGCAAGAAAAGTACTAGCTCAATGAGCCCAAAAATGTCAGTGAGCTATTTTGAATTCTATTTCCGAGAAGTGCCCAAAAGAAAACAATGGAAGCAGTTTGCGGCATCTCAATTTTGAAGTTTTCCGGGGAAATATTGCACTTTGAATCTTCTGGGTGATCAGAAAAGCGTGAAACTGAATATTCATAACGTTGAAAACTGGGTATTTCAAAAAACTAGTTTTTTGTCTCTTTATAGAAATGTCAAATGCACTTACATTCAGTTTTCATATATAGAGTTAATTTCAACCGACATAAAAAAGCGAGAATTTCTAAGAACTTATACGAAACGAAGACTCCAGACGAAGTAACTGAATGGCAAACGTTTGGGAGGATTTTATGCGGGAAGAAAAAGAACACACCAGACGTATAGACACACTTTGTGGAAGAAGAGGGGAACGTAGAGAACAGAGTAGCTGTCTGGGCTCGACTTTGCCACGTTTACATACGGACAGCAAAAAAAAGCGCAGACGGGAGGGAGGTGAATCGATTAATTAAACAGGGAGGAAGAGAACGGGGAGATGTGTGGTCCCTGTCCGTGCAAACCACAGCAGTTGGTCAGGGGATGGTACGGTGGGAAGACAAAAAACGACCTCTTCCTTCCAAACGCGCGGTCATAACCTGTCTATGTTACTCAACTAGGTGGTCTGACCGACCTTGATTGGTCTACACAAGAACAAATTCCTCGCTTTTTTATGGCTTTATTAACTTCGATTTAACCATTTTAGCCGCCTCTCGGAACAAATGCAACTTTTTGTCATGGCAGAGGTTCAAGTACACTTAAACTGCCAGCAAAGAATTCAAAGTGTGAAAATTGTTAGAAGTGTTAATTCGGTTTAGCCCCGAGAGAGAGAGAGAGAGAGAGAGAGAGAGAGAGAGAGAGAGAGAGAGAGAGAGAGAGGCGCAGACAGTTGAGAATATTTGAATTAGGAGAAGAATGAAAAGTTTGCTACCATATTTCAGGGACTATTGGAGTTTGTGATGGGTGTTCGGGTACGTGTCAGTGGAGATGAAATTGAGTTCGGAAGTCCGGCGATGATTGTCATGAACCATCGAACAAGGTGAATCTGAAAGAAATTGCACTTACTACAGTAATTCAGAAGCCCAAAAAGAGAGAGAGAGAGAGAGAGAGAGAGAGAGAGAGAGAGAGAGAGAGAGAGACAGAGAGAGAGAGAGAGAAACGAATCGAAATGGAACGAAAAACGTGCAGAATTCAAAGCGGAAACCTCTTCCTTTACAGTAATCCATTCAAGACCGAAAATTAGATTTTGAAGCAATCCTCTCTACCCGACGATTTTTTTCAATGCGTCACCCTAATTTCCCAGCATTCATGTTCGAATCTCCGGCACTCCAGATTTTTTCTGTGTGTATTGGATTTTGTAGAGAGTTTCAAACACACTTGCGTATTTTGCACAAATCCAAGAGTTTCAAAAAAATTTTTCCTCAGATTTTGAGTTTTTTAAATGATTTCAAAACTATACAGCTACGTTTGAATAATATTTTGATTTCGAATACACATGAAATCCGCTGGAAATCTTCAAGAGCAAAATCTGTCTAAAATCTGCCGCTTATCAGGATGAAAACTACAATTCACTGATTTTTGTTCAAGGGAAGTGTGTATAGAAGCGAAGGAGTTCTGTGAAAATACGACGATTTTTTTGCAGATATTTAAATTTGAATTTGAAGAAGTTGTTAGAGGCCCAGAAAAGATAAGTTCTTTATTTTTCAATCACCCGATTTTTTTTCTGAAACCTCTCGAATTCAATTTTCAGTTTTGGTTACCATAGATTTACAATTATGAGCAAAATCAAGAAAATAAAATGATTTTTGTTTTGAAAAAATGGTAAATGCTCTGATAGAAGCACATCCTTTACGTGCATTTTGTGCTCAGTTATCTCGGTTCCTTCGGAAAATATCAAAAAATTGTCAACTAATAACATTTTGTTATGTTTACGAAAAACATTTTATTGATTGACAAAATGTTGATATCTTTTGAAGGAACCAAGATAGTTGAGCTCAAAGTGTACAACTTTTTATATTTCTCGGAGGAACCGAGATTAATTAACTTAAAGTGCACGTATAGGATTGCCTTCTATTAGAGCATTCTTTTACTAAAATTTACGATTTTGTCAAATCGTACTTTTTTCTCTGAAATCAAATTTCACCAGCCATCATTTTCGTTACTAGATAATCATTCGATTGATTTCATGCCCTAATTTCAATAAAATTTAAATTTAAAAAGCATTTTTCTTGATGGTGAAACCACATAGATATGTAACATGCTGTCAGTTAAGCTTACCGTAACTTTCCGACGATCAATACTCACATTAGTAGCCTTAAGATGAATTAGACGTGAATGCTGCCGCTAATGCTCGCTGAAATCAGATCCGCCCCCTTATCAATTAACTTATATATAACAGTTTCGTTTATACTATATTTCTCAGAACATCCAATTTTTTCAGTCCCTCGTGATCCTACTGTAAATTGTTTATGGGTAGTGGCTGACACAAATGATGACGATGAAATTTGATGCTTTCCATGGATGAAAGTTTACTCTTCTTCCTCCCCAATTCCTCTTTCATTTCTCATTTTCATCATGTCAATTTTCAGAATTTCAAAAATTTTTTTGTGGGATGTGACATTTTGTATTTGCAAGGCCAAAAGAGGAAATATCGAAAGAGAGAAAAAGGCTTCAGTGACATCAGATGCAAGGCATTTTTTGTTTGATCAAAAAAAAGGTCCCGGGGTGTTTGTGTTTGTGACGAGAACGAGAACGAGCGCGAAAGGAAGAAAAAAAGTCCTCGTCTTTCTTGATTGCCACCCTCAGATAACAGAACGCGCAGAGCAGCACCAGCAGTGACAGCAGCAGCAGAAAAATGATGTAGCATGTATGTAGATCCTCAGAGGTTTTCGTCATGTTTTTTTTTCAAAATCTCCTTTTCTATGTCTTCTCATTCTGAAGCTTACTTGTTTTCTGATCTTTCCTACTCGATGCTACCATTTCTTTTGCTCCGGATACAGCGTGAATCGCGAATCAAAAAACAAAAATGACAATGGCTCGGTAATTGGAAAAAAAGAAGGAGTAAGCAATATTTTCCAATAATTCATTTTCCACTCCTTTGAATATATCTTTTCAATAAATGTCCAATTGCCTACGAGAGTAAGAATAGGAAGACATGAGAGCTTTCAGTACACTGAAAAGAGACATACACACAACATCCTTCATTTTTAAGAGAGCGCAAAATTGGATCCTCTAAGTATCCCTTTCATCCGTTACTCGTGCATAGTTGAGATGAGTGGAAGATGAATGAAGAGAAAAGACACCAAAGGAAACTTGAAACTGAAAATACGGCTCATCATTATGATTTTTCTCCTCCTCCCCCATATCGTCGTCGTCTATTTTTCCCTCATTTTTTTTCATTGGCTCCGTGGATGCTATTAATTTTTTATTGGTTTTTATCAGAAGCCTCATACTTCTTTGATGGGAGAGCGGTTTCTTATTTCGTAGGCAGCCATTCTGAGTATTGGAACCAAACGCGGCAAGTAAACTACTTTGGCATCATCAGAAGAGCAGTTGAAGTTTTGAAGTTTTCAAAGTAAGTTACAAATTCTCCGGAGCAATTTTGATTTGTAAAACTTACTTTTATAATATATGTTGCCATTAAGCAAGATATAAATTTCCGTATTCTGAAATAGTGTAATCTAAATTATCAAGAGACCGGAACTTTTAATGAATATTTTAACTCACCTTGAGATAATAAAATAGTGATCCATACGAACAGTTTGATAAATAAAAAGCTTGAAACAATTAACGTGACACTTAATCATTTTCAACACATTGAAAATCAAGAAGCTCAAACATGAAAATTTATCTATTTTCTGCAATGGAAGCCCATACAAACCGCCAACTTTGAGTACAATTATCTCGGTTTCTTTGACAATCATGAAAAAGTTGTTAACTAATAAAATATTGATGATATTATGATAAAGAATTCATCAGAAGATAAATTTCTGATTTTTTCACAAAAAACAAAATAATTGAACTCAAAGTTGATGGTTTGAGTAAACTTTTATTAGAGCAAATACTTTATTCATAGGTAAAAAAAATCATATTTCAAATTTTTTGGAAACATACATGATTGAGATAGGATTTTTCATAGGTAATTTTAGAAATTACGTATTTGTAAATGTTTTCAAAAATTAATGAAAATTAAATTGAAAATGATGATGGTAATAGTAATAGTAGCATCCAGAAAAACAATACTGAAACCGTGTGTCGCAAGGAAGTTCAATTAACAGATTTTTTCTTTACTCCTACTTCCATTCTCTGCTTATACTCCTTTTTTTTTCTTGTTGGCATTTTCTACTGGGAGTAAGAAAAGAGACATTGCGTCGTCTTGAATATAGAGGAATTCGAGGAGTAGTAGAGGAAAAGAAGAAGAAAAAACGGCGCCGAGGAGAGGAGAGAAGTAGTCGTGCTCCACAAGATTGTTGAGAATCGATGAGACCTCACGTCAGAGAGCATGAGCTCTCGTCGTCAGAGAGCATGAGCTTCTTTTCTTTTTTTCTGCGCTTGCTCCTACTCCTTCTTCGACATCTTCTGTGCCGTTTAGTCCCGCGCGGGTTTTTCCGTGTTATTGAAAGGGAGTGAGAAGTGGGAAAAAAGAAACGCGACGCAATGGAAAAAAACGCGAAAAAAGAAGAAGGGTGGGTGCCTTGTGCCGTATACACCAAACACGAATGAGCCAAAAACGCTTGTCTCGAAAAAAGAAGAAAAAAATTTGGTGCAATGCATCGGTGCACTTTAACCTTCACCCTTCTTTACTCCTCATATGTTGTCATCCGACTATTTGTATCTCAAGTTCTCCCGACAATTTTTTCCTCTCTATTTTTGTCATAGGGCATCTGTGATATTCATTTTTGACGCTGCTGAAAGCTATCATTAGAAATGTTTCTCTGTCACACTAATGACAGCTTCCAAGACATGTGATTAACATGAGCAATATACCACTGGCACTCCCATACAATAAAACGGGACGGCTAGCTGTAATTATAGGTTTTTGGTGAATGAGACGCTTGCGTGTCGTGAATTTTATGACCCCATTATTAGCTGCTCCGAGTGTTGTGTCATCCCTGTCTCGTGGTCATCTTTGTGCCCGTTTGCAGTCTAGTGAAAATTGGTCCATGTAGCGTAATGATAGAAGTGCAACTTTTGTATTCAGAGGAGGGTATCATTTTTACTGAACTTTAAAATATTCAGAATTCAAAGGATTTCATGTTTTTGATATCGCATTTTGATCTTTTGAATGTAGCTAAATTTTCGTCTGTCTATCTCAAAACTGGACCGATACTGTCAAGTAACTTTTTGTTATTGATGTAACTTTGTGTTTTATGTTAATCTGTATCCTGATTGACTATTAATGAAAAATTAAGATTTTAGCACAGCTGATTTGCTATATTACTGCAGTTTCATTCTATTGTACAGAGCCTTGAAAATCAATTTTTGACAATTTCGATTATTGATGAAATCGCACAATTGAAAAATGCTACTCAATCATGACGAATTTTTCAGTTTTTCAGAAAAAGTATGTCAGTCAATCTGATTTTTCTGTTCTTATTTAGATACTTTTTAACTACCGTTAAATGATAATTTTTCTCCAAATCGTATCGTAGTCTAATGAATTATAGAATTCAATAAATTTAATATAACTTTTCCTAGTGTCAAATCAGTTTTGATCCTTTCACGATAATCATGATATTTCGCAATCTGCCTTTCCCTCGTTCCAACTCACGAGACTGATGTTTCATTGTCACAGTATTCGAGGGTTTTCTTATTCAAATTAACTGTAACAACTTTAATTCATTGTGAACTGTAATTTTACTCACGTTTCGGGGTTGCATACACAACCAAAACTTTCAGAATATACTCAAAAATTGATTGATACAAAAAAATCCGAAAATACTCCACAAACCCTAAAAGCATCATGAATTTGCAATCAGTTGTACCAATGCATGTACGTAGTTTGTCTCCATTTTTTCCACCTCTTTTCCTATTCCCACTTGTACTTTTTTTGCTCTCAACTCGAATTCTCTCTCTTCATCTCTCTCTGCAAGAATGCACCTACCCTTTAACTCAAACTGGGTCGACCCTTCTTCGGTCTCTCGCGCCTTTTGGACCACTGATTGTCGTCTCCTCCTCGGGCAAGGGGGGAAACCTTTTACCAATATTTTTTGTCTCTGCTTTACTTGCCCCTCACACAAAACTACCCGCTCTCTTGTCTCTTTTTGAAAAATTCCATACACATAGATGGACATATATTCTTTTTCCAACGGGACCCGTTTTCTGGGGTCCTTCCTAACCTTTTTGCTGCCCGCTTGAAAGTTTGCAGACGCAAGAGTTGAGTGATGTCAGTTATTGGCCAAATGTTTCTTGCCTTCCCTCACCTCGACTTTCCGAAATCCACTCCGCAGAGACCTTGAGCAATGAATAAAGCAGGGAAAGTTACGCTTTTTCTGTAGATCGTAGCTTATCTCATAGTTTTTTGCAAACCCCTTAATAATTAAAAAGAAAGCTTGATTTGTGTTTGCATGTTAAAAAATATTATTTCTTTATTTTTAACATAAATAACACTTAGAAAAAAAGTATAGACTGATAGAAACAGTGCAGAGATCTAGTTGATATTTTTTTGTGACCGCATCTTTATAAATATCTAATTAAATTTTCCCTCACCGCCAGAAAATTGAGATCATAAAGTCGTAGTTTCACCATTTTTCATGTGCTTAGCAAAGATTAGTTAGGCTATCGAGTAGTCTTAGAAAAACCCAGTTAGCTGATTACCACATTTTATCGCTCTTCGTTTTTTTTTCATTTTCAATCAACTAATGCACCCGATGAACTTTTTTCGGACCTCTACAGTAGGCTTAACGTTTATAATCTCCTTTTACTAGATTTTAGCTCTCTTGTTAATCAACGTAAGGACTTCAAAAGCTTTCCATACCTGAATAAAAAGTTTTCAATCAGTTTGAGTATACCTGTCAAGCCCATCTTGAATCCTCCCTATTTTTCTCCCAGTTCTCTACAAATTTTACTTCAAACGTCTTCATGTGTAGCTTCCTTTTTCTGATCGTGCGGATTTTCTTCTCTATCTCTCATATTTCGTCTCTCACACTTTTTCTAACATCGTCCCAGTGATAAGAACCGCCTGCCACTATTAGTGCATCCATCTGGAATCTAGCTTGCTGAGCTAACCAATCAGAAGTGTTGCGTGAGCATGAACTAGTAACCTGCCTTTTTCTCAGATTAGATTGAATATGTTATTCTGATTGTTTTCGGGTTTTGACACAAATATCACTTATTACTTTTTTTTCAGAGAAATTGATACTGTTGTTTTTCACCTGTTACATGTATCGGTTTGATATCCAATTTTCAGACTCAGTTTCTATTTAGATTTGATAGAATTTTCCCCTTATCCGCTTTCCAAGAATGAGACTTTGATTAATCTGAAATACATTTATTTCTAAGCTAGGAATGTTAGGTTAGAGATACTAAATAGTTGATTCAAAATTTATTTGCAGCAGAAAATTAGTGAAACATGGTATTTCACATGAGGACAATTGAAATTGCTATCAAAATTTTTTAAAAGTCTGTCAGAAAGCTGAACTATCAATTTTGGAAGACACAAAATCAAGCATTCATCTCTTCAGTCTTCTTTGAATTCCAATATTGTCTGTAAAACCTGTAGTTTTAGAGATGTTTTTTTTGAAAAATTTTTTTTTGAAAAAATTGACTATCTTTATAATGTCTGTTCATGAACGTCATTTTCAAAATCTATCAATTTTGGAAGACACAAAATCAAGCATTCATCTCTTCAGTCTTCTTTGAATTCCAATATTGTCTGTAAAACCTGTAGTTTTAGAGATGTTTTTTTTGAAAAATTTTTTTTTGAAAAAATTGACTATCTTTATAATGTCTGTTCATGAACGTCATTTTCAAAATCAGAAAAAATTTAAATCGAAGGACCCTATGACCTAGGTCAAACCCAACATGAGATCAAACATGAATCTGAAAATCAAAAATATCTTCTCGAGTGACGTACTTCAAGAGCCTGCTAGAAAAATGTGAGCAATGTCCCTGTCACCTTTCATTAGAGTCATATCTAGTTGTCTTGATGCTGATTTGTGTTAAGAGTCAGAAGAAAGCCCTAAACGTTTGTAGGATTACTGTATGATAGCGTAACTTGATAGAAAATGTGAATCTGGTCCATTTTATTGTACTCAAACATTTCTGGAATTGCATACTCTTAATTTGAATTGAACCGTGTGAGTTCATCAGTTTCTTACAAATTTTGTCATTTCTCAGGTATTTTGAAGTTTCAGTCTTCAAATTTTTTTTTGCAATAAGAAACCCTTTCTCACTTTTCGAATTTCAATACATAATTATAGACTTCAACATTGCTTTAGATATGAATTGGATTCATTTAAAACTACTTTGGTTTCGAAAACTATTGATTCTGAATACGTCTTTTTTTAAATTTTTGTGTATGGAATTCACTATTTGAATTTCATCCTAAAGCTTTATCAGTTTCTTTATTTATTTATTTATTTCAACGAAGGGGAGAAAACCACTAACACGTGAAATGTCTATGAAACTAGGAGATATAACTGGGACATACATTTGTAGTAATTGGGAGATGAAGGAAAAACCGAGTTAGTAATTAGTTGAATTCAAGACAAGAAAATGTTTTAGATCACAAACTTTCTCTATTTCTCAGATAGTTTGGAATTTCAGACTTTAAGAAAATGTCCGATAAGAAACACTTTCTCACTTTTCGAATTTCAATACTCAATCATAAACTTTGTCATACTCTAGGTACGTCTACAAATCATTAGAAGCCTCTTCATCGATAGGAACTCTCTCCAAACATCATCCCTTTTGAAAAAGTGATCCTTATCTCTCAGATATCAAATCCTCCTTATTGCACTTCTCGGATTTAACATCCTTGAATCACCACCAAGATGAAATAATTCGAAAAGGATTTTCCCCCATTTTCTATCCTTTCTCATCGTTAATCTAATCTTTAAAATCCGAAAACTCTCCTTCGTTCAATCCCCCTCTCACTTCCTAACATACAACGACTTGCTAATCCAGAAAAAGAGGCGTGGTCTAGAGAGCATCGTGTATGTATATGCAGGTGTTTAAGTGAGTCAGAAGTCAACCTACTAAACGTGGACTTTTCACTCTTCCTGTGTTTCCACTCTATTTTTCTTTCTCTCTCTCTCACTTCTTCGTTTTTTTCCGTGACTGCCCTAGATCGGAGGAGAGAGGATGCTCCGCCCACTCGACTCATTCGCATCCTGGACGTGACCGAAAGGGCACAGAATAGGCGGAGCTGCTTGACTGAAGGGTGGTCCCGTCGTCGCCGTCGACTTCAAACGTCTGTGCTCCACCTCCTTCGTCTTCTACCCCTGTCGTTTTATACTTTTCTTCTTTCTGTGCATTCATGAACAGATAATCCAATTTGAGGCTGAGGCCTTTGCCGCGTGTATCTGCTTGTATGTCTGTGTGTATGTGTATGTGGAAGCCCGCCAACGAAGCAAGAACAAAACATGGCAATCTTGAGCATATTGGATAAGCTGCCCGCTGAGTTGCTAATTGTCAACGTTTGGCACAAACGGACCGAGCCATCTTGGGAAGGAAAAAGGGAAAGACTGGTTGCGAAAGAAAAGAAGGGTAGAGCATTTTTGTGTTTTGCGGACGTTGCTCCTCACCCCTTCTTTCTCCTTCCTTGCGTTTGCGCATCAGTCGTCCGCAAGTCCTAAACCCCTCCCTTCTACTCCCATCTACACACATCCATTTATTTATTAGAAGAGCTCTGAGTAAAACATGAACTATTCGCTATCCATGTCCTTGTTTTATTCATTGCTTATATCGCATTCGGCTGGTTTTTCCTCCTGTCGCGCATGCCTTGTTTTCTTCATCTTTTTCTTTTTTTTTCTACTCCTTCCCGGTTTTCTCTTTCTTTTTCTACCCCTCCTCCTTTTTTTCCGTACGTAGCATGAGGAGGGTCCCTATCTTTTCTAGACCTTGTCTTTTTTATTTCATACTAGCTTGTGGAAACAAAAATGAATTCATTGTCTCAAAATTAATGTGTTTCTTCTCGACACAGTCGTTAATCTTGCATCGAATTTCGAATTTCACATTTACCTTTGTCTCTCTTCAACATCTGGCGTTGTCCAGATGTTGTCAAGCCAAACACCAGCATGAATCCTTTACCTGTCGTCCTCGTAGTTGGCCTTTTTTGTGAAGAAGAAGAAAACCTTCACAAAACCTTCATATCCATCACTTTCCAGAGTTTTCCTTTCTTTTTTCTTCCTCTATTCCCCTCCCTTCTTGCCACTTCCTCACCAAAGCCCCCACCACTAGTACCACCAAACTCCTACGCTCATTTCTTATTTCTTTTCCTTTTCAGTGCTTTTCTCTTTCACTTTCTCTGCAAAAAAGTTCTTGATAGCGAATAGAGAGAAACGACGGGCGCCTATTTTCGGATTCTTCCTACCCCATTTTCCCACGGTATTCACTGAAAACGTTGTCGGCAAACTGACCACACCCCATCATAGGGTGCTTCCTTTCATTTCTTTTTCGTCTTCTTCGGAAGAGGCGTCATTTTTCATTGTTTCTAATCCAGGAGACTCTCTGTTTTCTCTACTTTTCATTTTTTTTCTTCAACTTCTGTTTTGTTTCAAGATATTCGTCGCTCCATCAAAAAGTTGATAATGCAACCGAGTTCAGTGACAAAAGACGTTGCTCTCCTATTGTTCCTTTCCTGTTTTCTTCGTGCCCCTTTTTGACATTCAACCCTTGGACACCAACTAACTACGTCTCTGTTTTCATTGTTGTCGTGTTTTTTTTTGTTTTCTTGCTTCGCCCGCGCCGTTCACATCGATTCGAATTATATAAAGTTACCATTTGTGATTATTTAATTTGTATTGTTCATTTTTCAGCACGTTGATTCTGTTTATCACGTTATGGACGATCCGTCAGTGATGCCCGATCTATCTCATCTATCGGCTGAAGAACGTGAAATAATAGAGCAAGTAAGTTTTGCCAACTCCCAAGAATTCCACCACAGTGGCGATGA
>NC_013491.2:12756601-12761394 GCF_000004555.2 Caenorhabditis briggsae | reverse complement strand
AGTGATGTCAGTTATTGGCCAAATGTTTCTTGCCTTCCCTCACCTCGACTTTCCGAAATCCACTCCGCAGAGACCTTGAGCAATGAATAAAGCAGGGAAAGTACGCTTTTTCTGTAGATCGTAGCTTATCTCATAGTTTTTTGCAAACCCCTTAATAATTAAAAAGAAAGCTTGATTTGTGTTTGCATGTTAAAAAATATTATTTCTTTATTTTTAACATAAATAACACTTAGAAAAAAAGTATAGACTGATAGAAACAGTGCAGAGATCTAGTTGATATTTTTTTGTGACCGCATCTTTATAAATATCTAATTAAATTTTCCCTCACCGCCAGAAAATTGAGATCATAAAGTCGTAGTTTCACCATTTTTCATGTGCTTAGCAAAGATTAGTTAGGCTATCGAGTAGTCTTAGAAAAACCCAGTTAGCTGATTACCACATTTTATCGCTCTTCGTTTTTTTTTCATTTTCAATCAACTAATGCACCCGATGAACTTTTTTCGGACCTCTACAGTAGGCTTAACGTTTATAATCTCCTTTTACTAGATTTTAGCTCTCTTGTTAATCAACGTAAGGACTTCAAAAGCTTTCCATACCTGAATAAAAAGTTTTCAATCAGTTTGAGTATACCTGTCAAGCCCATCTTGAATCCTCCCTATTTTTCTCCCAGTTCTCTACAAATTTTACTTCAAACGTCTTCATGTGTAGCTTCCTTTTTCTGATCGTGCGGATTTTCTTCTCTATCTCTCATATTTCGTCTCTCACACTTTTTCTAACATCGTCCCAGTGATAAGAACCGCCTGCCACTATTAGTGCATCCATCTGGAATCTAGCTTGCTGAGCTAACCAATCAGAAGTGTTGCGTGAGCATGAACTAGTAACCTGCCTTTTTCTCAGATTAGATTGAATATGTTATTCTGATTGTTTTCGGGTTTTGACACAAATATCACTTATTACTTTTTTTTCAGAGAAATTGATACTGTTGTTTTTCACCTGTTACATGTATCGGTTTGATATCCAATTTTCAGACTCAGTTTCTATTTAGATTTGATAGAATTTTCCCCTTATCCGCTTTCCAAGAATGAGACTTTGATTAATCTGAAATACATTTATTTCTAACCTAGGAATGTTAGGTTAGAGATACTAAATAGTTGATTCAAAATTTATTTGCAGCAGAAAATTAGTGAAACATGGTATTTCACATGAGGACAATTGAAATTGCTATCAAAATTTTTTAAAAGTCTGTCAGAAAGCTGAACTATCAATTTTGGAAGACACAAAATCAAGCATTCATCTCTTCAGTCTTCTTTGAATTCCAATATTGTCTGTAAAACCTGTAGTTTTAGAGATGTTTTTTTTGAAAAATTTTTTTTTGAAAAAATTGACTATCTTTATAATGTCTGTTCATGAACGTCATTTTCAAAATCTATCAATTTTGGAAGACACAAAATCAAGCATTCATCTCTTCAGTCTTCTTTGAATTCCAATATTGTCTGTAAAACCTGTAGTTTTAGAGATGTTTTTTTTGAAAAATTTTTTTTTGAAAAAATTGACTATCTTTATAATGTCTGTTCATGAACGTCATTTTCAAAATCAGAAAAAATTTAAATCGAAGGACCCTATGACCTAGGTCAAACCCAACATGAGATCAAACATGAATCTGAAAATCAAAAATATCTTCTCGAGTGACGTACTTCAAGAGCCTGCTAGAAAAATGTGAGCAATGTCCCTGTCACCTTTCATTAGAGTCATATCTAGTTGTCTTGATGCTGATTTGTGTTAAGAGTCAGAAGAAAGCCCTAAACGTTTGTAGGATTACTGTATGATAGCGTAACTTGATAGAAAATGTGAATCTGGTCCATTTTATTGTACTCAAACATTTCTGGAATTGCATACTCTTAATTTGAATTGAACCGTGTGAGTTCATCAGTTTCTTACAAATTTTGTCATTTCTCAGGTATTTTGAAGTTTCAGTCTTCAAATTTTTTTTTGCAATAAGAAACCCTTTCTCACTTTTCGAATTTCAATACATAATTATAGACTTCAACATTGCTTTAGATATGAATTGGATTCATTTAAAACTACTTTGGTTTCGAAAACTATTGATTCTGAATACGTCTTTTTTTAAATTTTTGTGTATGGAATTCACTATTTGAATTTCATCCTAAAGCTTTATCAGTTTCTTTATTTATTTATTTATTTCAACGAAGGGGAGAAAACCACTAACACGTGAAATGTCTATGAAACTAGGAGATATAACTGGGACATACATTTGTAGTAATTGGGAGATGAAAGAAAAACCGAGTTAGTAATTAGTTGAATTCAAGACAAGAAAATGTTTTAGATCACAAACTTTCTCTATTTCTCAGATAGTTTGGAATTTCAGACTTTAAGAAAATGTCCGATAAGAAACACTTTCTCACTTTTCGAATTTCAATACTCAATCATAAACTTTGTCATACTCTAGGTACGTCTACAAATCATTAGAAGCCTCTTCATCGATAGGAACTCTCTCCAAACATCATCCCTTTTGAAAAAGTGATCCTTATCTCTCAGATATCAAATCCTCCTTATTGCACTTCTCGGATTTAACATCCTTGAATCACCACCAAGATGAAATAATTCGAAAAGGATTTTCCCCCATTTTCTATCCTTTCTCATCGTTAATCTAATCTTTAAAATCCGAAAACTCTCCTTCGTTCAATCCCCCTCTCACTTCCTAACATACAACGACTTGCTAATCCAGAAAAAGAGGCGTGGTCTAGAGAGCATCGTGTATGTATATGCAGGTGTTTAAGTGAGTCAGAAGTCAACCTACTAAACGTGGACTTTTCACTCTTCCTGTGTTTCCACTCTATTTTTCTTTCTCTCTCTCTCACTTCTTCGTTTTTTTCCGTGACTGCCCTAGATCGGAGGAGAGAGGATGCTCCGCCCACTCGACTCATTCGCATCCTGGACGTGACCGAAAGGGCACAGAATAGGCGGAGCTGCTTGACTGAAGGGTGGTCCCGTCGTCGCCGTCGACTTCAAACGTCTGTGCTCCACCTCCTTCGTCTTCTACCCCTGTCGTTTTATACTTTTCTTCTTTCTGTGCATTCATGAACAGATAATCCAATTTGAGGCTGAGGCCTTTGCCGCGTGTATCTGCTTGTATGTCTGTGTGTATGTGTATGTGGAAGCCCGCCAACGAAGCAAGAACAAAACATGGCAATCTTGAGCATATTGGATAAGCTGCCCGCTGAGTTGCTAATTGTCAACGTTTGGCACAAACGGACCGAGCCATCTTGGGAAGGAAAAAGGGAAAGACTGGTTGCGAAAGAAAAGAAGGGTAGAGCATTTTTGTGTTTTGCGGACGTTGCTCCTCACCCCTTCTTTCTCCTTCCTTGCGTTTGCGCATCAGTCGTCCGCAAGTCCTAAACCCCTCCCTTCTACTCCCATCTACACACATCCATTTATTTATTAGAAGAGCTCTGAGTAAAACATGAACTATTCGCTATCCATGTCCTTGTTTTATTCATTGCTTATATCGCATTCGGCTGGTTTTTCCTCCTGTCGCGCATGCCTTGTTTTCTTCATCTTTTTCTTTTTTTTTCTACTCCTTCCCGGTTTTCTCTTTCTTTTTCTACCCCTCCTCCTTTTTTTCCGTACGTAGCATGAGGAGGGTCCCTATCTTTTCTAGACCTTGTCTTTTTTATTTCATACTAGCTTGTGGAAACAAAAATGAATTCATTGTCTCAAAATTAATGTGTTTCTTCTCGACACAGTCGTTAATCTTGCATCGAATTTCGAATTTCACATTTACCTTTGTCTCTCTTCAACATCTGGCGTTGTCCAGATGTTGTCAAGCCAAACACCAGCATGAATCCTTTACCTGTCGTCCTCGTAGTTGGCCTTTTTTGTGAAGAAGAAGAAAACCTTCACAAAACCTTCATATCCATCACTTTCCAGAGTTTTCCTTTCTTTTTTCTTCCTCTATTCCCCTCCCTTCTTGCCACTTCCTCACCAAAGCCCCCACCACTAGTACCACCAAACTCCTACGCTCATTTCTTATTTCTTTTCCTTTTCAGTGCTTTTCTCTTTCACTTTCTCTGCAAAAAAGTTCTTGATAGCGAATAGAGAGAAACGACGGGCGCCTATTTTCGGATTCTTCCTACCCCATTTTCCCACGGTATTCACTGAAAACGTTGTCGGCAAACTGACCACACCCCATCATAGGGTGCTTCCTTTCATTTCTTTTTCGTCTTCTTCGGAAGAGGCGTCATTTTTCATTGTTTCTAATCCAGGAGACTCTCTGTTTTCTCTACTTTTCATTTTTTTTCTTCAACTTCTGTTTTGTTTCAAGATATTCGTCGCTCCATCAAAAAGTTGATAATGCAACCGAGTTCAGTGACAAAAGACGTTGCTCTCCTATTGTTCCTTTCCTGTTTTCTTCGTGCCCCTTTTTGACATTCAACCCTTGGACACCAACTAACTACGTCTCTGTTTTCATTGTTGTCGTGTTTTTTTTTGTTTTCTTGCTTCGCCCGCGCCGTTCACATCGATTCGAATTATATAAAGTTACCATTTCTGATTATTTAATTTGTATTGTTCATTTTTCAGCACGTTGATTCTGTTTATCACGTTATGGACGATCCGTCACTGATGCCCGATCTATCTCATCTATCGGCTGAAGAACGTGAAATAATAGAGCAAGTAAGTTTTGCCAACTCCCAAGACGATATCTCGTATCTCGTATGCATCGCATTTTAGTTCAAGAGAGTAGTTGGCGCGGTGCGAGTCCTCTGTCTTCGCAT
>NC_013491.2:12678601-12756513 GCF_000004555.2 Caenorhabditis briggsae | reverse complement strand
GGGGGGGGGAAAGAGACCCTCTCCCTCGAGGAGAAAAAGAGCGAGAATAAGGGGAGGGGTATTACTTACAACGCCGTGAGCACACGCAAAATAATGGATATGCAATCAAACGGAGTGTGTGCGCTTGTGTACATTCGACAAGAAAATTGAGGCATGATATCATGCGTGGAAATATTATGCGCGTACTCGAGACAAAAATACTCAAATCACAACACTCGTCTGATTTTTTTCCAGGTCTTCAGACGACAAAGGGATGAAGAAGCTAAAGAAACCCAAGCGTCGCAGTAAGTTTTTATTCTAAATTGCTCAGAAAAACCAAGATCAACATTTCCAATCTGTTTTTTTTCCTTAAAAAACCCTTCTAAAGAAGCTTTTTTCATTATCTACCACTTTTGCAGTCTTTTTTGCTTACAGAGCGGCGACAGAAGAGCTGTCGAGTCTTGAAAAACAGATAACCGAAAGGAAAGAGACATCGAGAAAGCTGGTAGGCACACAAGATGACGCGATCTGTCAAATTTGTCAGAAGACAAAATTCGCCGATGGGATTGGTACGTTGTTCCGTCTTGTTTCCTGAAAGAGCGATGAGAGCGGCCAAGGGTCCCTCTTGGCGGTAAAGATGAGCTTTATCTCCCTTCTTCACTTTCCATTCTTCACTTTCCATCTGAAGCATCTCCCACCAGGACCCCTGACCCTTGGATCTCTCAGGAAGACTCTCTCTCTTTCTCTCTCTCTCTCTCTCTCTCTCTCTCTCTCTCTTTCTCTCGAAAAAGGACATCAATTTAGCCCACGATGAGGGGTTTTTCAGGCCACAAGTGCTTTTATTGTCAATTGCGTAGCTGTGCAAGATGCGGAGGTAGAGCACAGAGCAAGAATAAGGTACGAATTGGGGGAGAGAAGATGGAAAGTGCTGGGGAGGTTTTTTAAAAACAGGAAACGTGGAAAGAAAGAGAATAGGAGCCGTAGTGCCGGGTGACTGAGTTTGAATAGAGCACTTGAATCTGAATACTCTAATCTGGAATAAGAGAATAGGCTGAATCATGACTGATATCTTGAAAGAGAATAAATCAATACGGTATCAGTGGCAGAACTGTTTCAATGAACTCTTTTAATCCAGTCGATGTGATATTACATTTTTATCTTTGACATTTGTTCAAATCAAGAAAACAAAGCAAAAGAAAGGGTTCGAGAACAATAGGTTGAATTGTTACTGGATTAGTTGAATAGAAGAAATTAGCTACGTGGGCCGCCAATGCACACCGGCGCCCCCGTTAAAAGAAGCGACGGAACTTTTTGAGGAGAAAAGAAAGGGGAAATAGAAGGAAGAAGAAAAAAACGAGGAAAAGCTTTCAGGCAATTTGGGCTTGTTCGTTGTGCCAGAAACGTCAACAAATTCTGGCGAAAACCGGCAAATGGTTCCAACCCGAAGAGCAGGCGCAGCAAAAAATTAGCGTCTCCGAGGCAAGCCCGTCGCCACAACCGCTAACTCAAACGCCCGACCACAACGGCCCGCCAACCCAACTGCAACCGAGGCAGACGGAACCGCCTGATAAAATGTGAGTTTGGTTTCGGGAAATGGAGATGGGTTGTCCAGTCCAGACCCCAAGTTTCCGCATTTTCATTCTATTTTCTAATACAATGCTAGTCTTGAAACACGCGCTGTGTATATAGATTTATTTATCTAGGAAACAATTTTTCCAGAGATCAAAACTTTCAACCTAACCAGCAGCAAAGGGCAATGCACGGCCCTCAACAGACCAATGGTCCTGTTCAAAACGGTCCAAATCAAAATGGTCCTAACCAAAATGGTCCTACTCACAATCAGAACCATCAGGGTAATCACCATCCACAAAACAACCGACAGCAAATGCAACAACAACAGTCGGTGAATCAAAATCATGCCCCGATGAACCAGAATCAGCAGAATTTCCGAAATCAGGTATTACATAGCAAAATGATGCTGCATTTCTATTTAACATGATTCCAGGCTGGACCCCATAACCAGAACCAAAACAAAAATCAAAGGCCCGTTGATAATCGGAACATGCGAGGCAACCAGATGCAGCAGCAGCAACAACAAAATCAATTCCAAGGGAATATGGTTGGAAATAATCAACAACTCCAACAGCAGCAGCAACATGGACCACAACAACCGGGACCTTCTCATCAACGTAAGAGCCTTTCTTTCACTCTACTCCAAGTAAAAACTAGTCAGTAAAACAATGTGTATTGGTATAGAACAACAGAGAAGAGAGTGGGTTGTGTGGGTGGGGGAAAATGTAAAAAATTGAGAGAAAACGGGAAAGAAACGCAAATTGGAATACATGCAGACGCACACACAGTACTCGTCAGTCTGGATAATTTTAGAAACGGGTGAGCAGCAACAGAAGCAGCAGCACCGAATGGATAACAACAGAATAAGAGAGAACCACAATGGTCATGGTGGGATGTTCAACAACAAGCAGCCTTCATTAGAGGTACGTTTTTTCTTTCATAAGAGGAAAGATTTTTTGTATACAGTGGGAGTAAAGAATAGGAACATTTCGAAATGCAGTTTTCCAAAAAAAAAAACAAAACTAAACAAGGGCAATAAGATGGAGAACCAAAAAAGGAAAGAAGAAGCAAAAAAGGATTTAATGAGATTTGCTTTAAGATAGGGGGCGGTCCCTTGGTACCATTTTTTGTGCGCCGCATCCCTCGAAATTGAATTTCCTGAACCATCGTTTTCTTTCTTCCATGATATTTTTTCCTAAAAAAAGAGACGAGCGATATCCAATTAAGACTCTCAAGAGCACACACGCACTCTTTTCGTTTTTTCCAGCGAACCACGTCGACGAACAAATACAATCAAGGAGGAGTAGACGAGGATAGCATGAACCAGCAGCGGTTAGTATAATAGTCTCATCAGGCTAAATGCTTTTTAGTTTTAGCTCTGTAGCAAGGCTTTTCTCATTCAGGCCCACGTTCTATGCCGGTAACGGTGAAAATGACCAAAGACAGTATGATGGACAGAATATGAATTCAAATTCTGTATCTCATGGTCAAAATCAAAATCAGAACCAGATTCAAAATCAGAATCAGAACCAAAATCTCAGGAAAAACCAAGGAAACCGGGTAACGGAAGAAGACTACGCGAGCTCATCTGTTTTTGAGTCCAAGAAACGTAAGAATGATTTTTTCCCTTTTAAACCATCAATTGTATTTTGATTTTCAGAGAGGAATCATAATTCTCAAGTTCCATCAACTTCCCAAGGCGTTAGAGCTGTACCCCCAAACGACGACCACTTGAATCGGGTGAAAAATCGGCTGCATAGGTAAGTAGGTGTAATTTGGCTAAAAGAAGTGGGTGGGGGAGGACCAACTCAATTGACTAATGTCCTTTTGTACTAAGTGAGCGGTCCGGAAGTTCGTGCTTCTTTCTTTTTACTCATTATTTAGTCTCAACTTCCCATTTCCCTTCTTCCTCATTTTTTAGTATTGCCGTTGTCTCCAAAAGCTAGAAAAAGGCTCAAGTAAAAACAGAAGCGCTTCTCCTCTCGGTTTCAATGCAAATTTTTAATGAGTGGTTCCGCTCATTTAGCTCTCTTCTTCTTTCTTTTTTAGTTCTTCCATTCTTCTCGCATTTCTATAGCATTTTTGTGACACTTCTATCCATTCCCTTCTCATTCTTCTTGCTTTCGTTTCAGACAATTGCGATCCATGTCGTCGTCCGAAGAAGATATCATTGCCGGCGGCGGTGGCAACACTCTGAAGATGTCGACGTCAGCAGTGGTGGCTGCCGGCGGCAAAACCGCATTCCATGATGATATGGGCGCGTCGAATGTGCAGAGGTTGTCCGAGGAATGCAATTCAGAAAAGGGTTTGTGTGCGTGCTTTTGAAATCCCATGTTGACGTTTCGATGAGTTTTCCAGACCTCCTTCGATATATTTATGGCGACCATAAAAACCCTGATTCGTCGTCGTTGTCTTCGTCGGGACCGGTCTCTGGTGGAAACAGCGTGCTAAAGAGTAAACCTCATGTTTTACCGAAAGGGTCTCATCAAGGGGTTTTAGACATGCAAACAAATAGGCGGCGTGACAAATCGCTGTCCGTGTCGCCATCGCGTAACGATCATTTTGGTGGCGCTGGAAGTATATCAGGAGGGGAGTTGCTCGCGTCACGCATACGAACTATTTTGGCTGTGAGTTGAACCAAGGAACACCAACTTATCCATTCATGAAATGTACTTTTTTAGCATCCTGTAACATGGCAGCCAACATCTGATCAAAAAAGACTAATAGGTCATATGGTTCTTCATAGAACCGAGAACTCCGCTGCCAATGGGGATCTTGGGTTGAAAATAGTCGGTGGTCGAAGAACGGATACTGGGAAGCTTGGCGCTTTCATTACCCAAGTTAAGCCGGGCAGTGTGGCCGACACCATTGGAAGACTACGTCCTGGTAATGAGTTTTTTAATGAGATACCCTTTACGTCTATGTTTTATTTTTGTTTTTCAGGAGATGAAGTGGTCGAGTGGAACGGGCAATCGTTGCAAAATGCGACCTATGAGCAAGTGTATGATAGTATTGCAGCAAGTAGATATGATACTCAAGTTGATATGATTGTTAGTAGGAATGCGATGTGAGAAATATTCTATTGGCACACTCAACTTAAAAGAAACTTCAGACTGCCCGGTGGTGATGACTTTTTCAATATTCCCTCTTCTCAAATGTCTTCGTCGACGTATTCAAGAGTTCCGTCCACTTATCCATCTCAATATCCCCGTCAGCTGCCCAACCCTGAACTTTTTCTAGGTAAGAAATCGATTCTGAATGTTTCCTTCCTAGTATTAATGTTCAGATCTTCATCCTGCTCTCCAGCAACAGCTTCTATCTCATTCTCAATCCGCCGTGTTTCCTCATAATAGCACACTGACCTCGCGTAATCGATCAACGTCAAGCTATTACTATTCAGGTGAGTGTGCCGTGGATTTGTTAATTCTACCTGACACTGCAAATGCAGCAGGTGTATTACGTGGGCTTCCGAATATAGAAAAATGACGGGGGACTCATTTTACACTCATTTTACAGAAGTGCCCGATCTCGGTGTGCCGCATACAAGGGAACTATCCGATCAGACTTTTGGAACTGGTCATATATTCGGAAGGATTGAACTTTCATTCGTATACTCTCATCATGAAAGACAACTTTCTGTGGCCTTGACAAGAGGATTTGATCTACCGCCAAGATCTGACGGAACACCTAGGAATCCATATGTGAAAATCTTCCTGCTGCCAGATAGAAGTGAAAAGTCCCGAAGACAATCGGCAGTGATTGCTGAAACTCTCATGCCAGTTTGGGATGAGGTTTTCTATTATAATGGTCTGACGGAGCCAATGCTGTTGCAAAGAGTTCTGGAGTTGACGGTGTGGGATTATGACAAGTTTGGAACCAACAGTTTCCTTGGAGAGACTCTGATTGATCTGGCTGCAGTTCCACTTGATGGTGAACACTCGTTGATGTGTGTCTTGGTTGATATGGATGATGATAACCCGCTAAGAACGGTACTCGTTTTTTAGAATATTTTTATTCTCTGTTTCTGTGTTTTGCAGCGTTTAAAACTTCGAAAAGCTTCGTATAATGCGCCGGTGAGACGTCCGCAGTCGGAGCTCAATTATTACGATCAATCCCACCACTATTACAACCACATCAGTCAAAACATGGACAAGCCGTCGCATCATCATGTTCTCGGAGCAATGAATGATGAGGAGAATGATGAATACATTGACGACGACGAATTGGAAAACGACATTGACTTGGCGACAGGCGGCGCCGCACGGAAGAGTCGAGCGTATCGTCGTGAGAAGGGATTACACGGCGGCCACGGATATGCCGATTGGACGCAGAACAATCCAAAACAATCGGGATACACGTCGGACCACGGCTACGGAAGACAGACGATGATGGGTGGTGGAGGACGCCGCACGTATAATCGGCGACAGCAACGACGGTCGCGTAGTGCAACTGCACTATCGCAAAGTAAGTGCTCTAGGGGAAAAAACTGGAAATATGGTGTGGTTGGGGGGGGGGGGTTTAGGATGCATGGAAGATGAGGGTGGTGACGACATGAATGTGCAGATTAGTGAAAAGGGGGGTCAGGACAAACCGAGTGAACCTGCTCAATTATTCATGAGCCCTTTAAGAGGGATAGAGAGATAGATGGGGAACTTGAATTTGAATGAGATGTGAGGGAAGAAAACTTTATTTTAAGTAGTTTTCGTTTCAGTGGAAAGGGATGAGATGTATGATCCAACCAGGAAGCATAGGGAGGAGGATGAGTACTCAATGAGGGAAACGTAAGTACTGGCTTGTTTCAGGATTTCAGAATTTTCAGATTCAATTATGTGTTTTGTTCCATATATCTTTATAACGCATTCGAAATTTATGCTTTCATTATGCTTTATAGTGTTCGCCATGGCTCGCAGTATTACTTGGGTGATCAGCCGTTGTACGAAGACGGACGCTATAAGATTCCGCAAAACCAAATGATGCCGTCGTCGTCTCAACATAATCAGCAACCACATCCTTTGTCGCAAGTTCATCAACAGCAGCAGCAAGCACCCGGAGGAGTACAGCAACAACATCATCAGGGTCTTCAGCAACAACAGCAAGGAGGAGGTCATCATCATCAACAACAACAACATCCGCAACAACAGCCTAATCAAATGCAGCAAATGATGCCTCCAATGCCCAATCAGGGATATTATAGTGATGGAAGTGAAACGTTGAGTGTTCATTCGACAAACAGCATGCCAACAACGTACGTAAATTTTAAGGTTATCGACAAATGTGGGCTAAAAATGTTGGCTAAGATTTTGAAGGCTTTTTTGGAAAAATTGCAATTTTGTTACTCAAATCTATATTAGCATTGTGAATGGAACGGGACTTTTACAGAATGACCACTGTGAATAGGAGGAGTACAGCCAATCAAAATCATTCCACTGCTTCGAATGACACGACTTCCTTTGAGGAAACACCTACAGCTACCACAAATCGTGTCCCAATAAAAGAAACCAAACAAAACTCGCTTGCTAGCTCCTCATCTGTTGGTGGAAGTGCTGGTGGAGCTGCAAATAGTAGCAATGCTGGCTCTATAATGAAAGAGAGAAAGAAAAGTCTCATGACAAGATTTATTCCGGGAAGGGGTGCAGGTACGTGACCACATCGTGAATGTTTGGCTTTCATTGTCTTGTTTCAATTTTCAGAAGGCAAACGAACAGGCTTCGCCCGTTCAGAAGAGGTTGGCATACCCGGAAATCTGTCCTCAGATCGGCTCGCCGAGCCAACACCCCCGTTCTTAAAACAAGCCAGCAAAGAAAGTACCGACTCAGCGCACTCAGACAAGTTTGCACGCCAATGGTAACTTCGTGTTTTTTGAGTGACGTAATTTTCAGTTGGCTTCCAGTGCTCGCTGATGGTCCTCTTGGTACATTTGTCGACAATCTTGGTCCTGGTCAAGTGGTTGGACGACAGGTGCTTGCCTCACCAGTTCTCGGAGAAATTCAGATCGCACTGATGGCCGGCAGGAGCGGAATCGATGTGGAGATAATTAAGGCCAAAAACCTTGTTGTTAAGCCTGGAGTGAAAGTGTGTCCAGGTAGCATTTAGTTCTGTGCAGTGATTGTTCCAAATGTTTGGTTTTTTCTAGCTCCATATGTGAAAGTGTATCTAATGGAAGGAAAGTCTTGTGTCGCAAAAGCCAAGACCAATGCAGCGACGAAAACCACAAGTCCACTATTTCAACAACATTTAATATTTAACGATAGTCCAAAAAAGAAAACCCTTCAGGTTCGTGTCCTCGCCCTTTTCCAAATGTCCCATGTCAGAACCTAATCCCATTTTCAGGTAACAGTATTGGGTGATTACGGGCGAATGGAGAGGAAAGTGTTCATGGGGATCTCTCAAATTCGACTCGAGGACCTCGAACTTGGATCTCAACCGTTAATAGGATGGTACAAGTTATTTCATAGCTCCTCATTGGCGGGTACGGGGCCCGTCCGAAAAGATTCAGATGTGTCAGTTGTTGGAGGATCGCAGCAGTGATCCAGCTTTTTATAATAATATGTTGTTCTTTACTTGTTTTTTGTTATGTTTCCTTTTTCCTCCTTTTTTATTGATTTTGATGCTGAATACGTGTACTTTTGAACAGAGTAATTCTTTTTGCTTATCACCTCATTTTCCTTTCATTCCACGTTTCATGAGCATTAGTAACAAAACAAGTTTTCTCAATGGTATGCATTACGGGTTTTTAACTCTTGCTTTTCTACTTCTGACATTACATCATGAATCTCCGATCTCAGGGCCCCACTATTTTGTTCTTTCGAATGAATTAGTTTTTTTCGATCTCCTCATCAATCGATTCAAAAAAAAAAATCTAATCCACAACACATCAAACCACATTGCATAGACTGACGACACAGAAAACGAAGAAGAAAGAGAGAATGCAGTAGTACAAGCTAATCGGTGCATCCGAACGAAGAAGGCAACAGTTTTGCGCCGCCAAGAATTATGCATAGTGGAGTAATAACAACTTTTCGTCGACGATAAGCATCTCATGATGCTACTTGTCGCCTATTGATTCGAACGCATTTCAACAGTTTGATTTTCGGTTGTTTTCCATTCGCATTCATGGCATAAACGATTCCACCAATTAGGCTTTGTCGATCAAATAGAAACAAAGGAGAATGAAGGTGGGCCTTTTTTTTATGAAGAATATTTTGAAATTCGAATTTAATATTTAAAAGTTCAGGATGAAAAATTTTTGTGAATTTTTAGAAAAACTTTCTGTTAAAACGCTTTTACTTACCGTACCCTGAAAATGATTTTTGAACTTCAATTTTGTTTTTTGAACACCTCTCCTCGATAATTTGTCATTTGCATTCCAAACGATGGAACTTTGTATCCAAAGTACGCAATCCTCTTCTTTCGCCTAAATTTACAATTCTACTCACGATCAGTGAGCAACCTCGTTAGCGATTCTTGATGCTCTACTTTTTTTGCTTTGTCTCGGTTAGTAGTCAACGAGTGGTTAGTAAAACTAGGTGGTTCATTAGATATGATCGGAACACCTGAGATAGAAGCCTACGGGATGAGACGGATGGGAAGAAAAACAAAGTAGTTAAAATAAATTTTGAGTTCAAGGCAAGATCGGAGAGTGTTGATTAGAAATTTAATAGTAAGAAAATGTGTTATTTGTGAACTTTGAATTAAAAATTTATTTGTGGTTGTTGAATATAATCCAAAATGCAAAAGGTAGGATATTTTTTTTTAATTTCAAAGAAAATCGATCTTTCAGAAAGTCGGTCTCCAATGCTTTGAAATAGTTTTGCAGTAAAACTGTTCAAAAAGCTTTAGTTTAAATTTCATATTATTTGTGATATATCCTCAAAAAAAAAACAAAATCTTATTGCCTAACTACAATCACAAACTACCGTATTCTCTTTAATTGAAGCCTTTCGAAACTGTTAACGTAGAGCTTAATTATCTGGATTCCTGTGATAAATATCAAACATGTGTCAACAAATGAACTATTGCTGATTTTATGATAAATAATTTATCAGTTGACCAGTTTTTGATATTCTTCAGAAAAATCGAGATAAATGAGCTCAAAGTTGACAGTTTTGGTAGACTTTCATTAAAGGAAGTACAGTAAGTCCCTTAAAAGTTTTTTACCCACTCCAGAAGTTTGATGTTTTCAGAACGTTTTTGGAAGCACATTTATCCTCATTCTCATGTCCTTTCTCACCCACATTGGCCACAAACGAGAACAAGCCACAAACACCTTGACATGTCTGAGCCAACACTATTCCGATGTCAGTCTGGCTAGATTACAGAGTTTTCCAAATCTGATGCAAGAGATATCGAATATTCAAGACAATGTTGGAATCGTTCTGCTGAATCAGGTGGTTCACAACAACACGGATTAATTCCAATAATGTGTTTTTCAGCATGCCATGAACATCACTCTCAATTGGTTGTGTAATTTGAAAGCGTTTCATGATCCGACAATTCTCGAAAATATTGTAGTTTTTGCAATGGACAACCACTCGTATCAGATGCTTTCAATGTTATGGCCATCCATTCGAACGTTCAAATTAGAGCTTCCATCTGTGGTATGTGAAGCGATAGAAAATTTTGAGGGATCCAAAAAGTTTTTTTTTCTATTTTTTTCAGTCACAACCATTCCGAGTGGGACATTGTCAGTACCAGCTGTTTCAACTTCTACGGGCTAATCTTGCAACAATGTTCTCCATGATGAACAAATCATTTTGGATGTTACAACCGGACACCTATTGGCGGGAAAACCTATTCGATTTGTTTGGTAAAAACGTTATATTTTTCTTCTATTGACATTCTTAGAAAACTTCAGATGTGACCAGAAATGATTCAACAGATGTATATCTAGACGTTGAGGGAGAGTCTGTGTTGTCGTCCAGGATGATTGCCGGAGGGAACTTTCATGTGAGAGCCTCAACAGCATCTACTTTGTTTTTCCATCAGCTCAGCACTGAAATTCGGTTAGTCACAATTTTTTGAAAATAGAAAAAAAACGTTTTTTGTGAGTAAAAACGATGCTAACATCTGCAATAAACTTTTATGTCGCTACTTTTTTCCTAATATTATTCCGGTCTGTGTCTACCAAAACACAAAACATTTCCAGTTCTATTAGTATGCAAATTGTCATTTCCTTTTTTTGAAATCATCGCATTATGATAAAATGGTAAAACCGTTTCACTCTGAAAACTCGTTTTCAGAGAACGCTACACAACAGATAACAATGTGATGGGAGCAATGTGTGCGCAAGGATTTGCGTCAGTGAAATGCGAGTTCATTCCATACCACACAATTTCAAACTGGCGATGGAAGAATAAAAATTTGAAACCCGCGTTGATGCAATTCGATAGTCTTATTCTTCCGGGGACCATGGGAAAACTGGAAAGGTGCATAATTCCAAACATCAACACCCAACGAATATTTGTTTTTTTTCAGGATGCATCGAGCAGGAGCAAAGTTTGTGCATCCAGACGGATCATGCCTAGTTTTGGAATCTGCCAACGTCTCTTCCCTGGTCATATTTGACGACACGTTACCCCACGTTTTATTTCCACCGTGTTTTCACTTCTTCCATGTGGCACACGGTATGTGCGAATCACTGTGTCACTTCTTCCCCTCTATTGTTGATTTTCTTTTAGGAACAGTTTTCCCTAATTATGCTTACTTTTTAATTTAATTAGCCGCACCAGCAGCCATCAAAATGTTCTCTCACTCACCATTCCCAAACCCCGTCTCTCTTTTTTGTCTTTTCTTTCCTATCGTTTTTTCTCAATTCCATGAAGACACAAACCGAAAACAAACCAGTCCATTTACATAAGTACGAGATTCACAATGAAGATAAACTCAGTCCTATATATCCCTTCTGAATTCCAAACACAGACGCTTCAGTCGATATGGTGCCGAAGTCTGTATTCATACTTTTGTTGACTGGTGTTCAGTTAGTATTGGCAGCTGAGGAATACAAAAGTCAAACGACATACCCGGAGAGTGCTCCACCAGCAGCAACAACTCCAGCGCCACCTCCGCCTCCCCCTCCTCCAAAGCCCTATGTAGAGCATTCAGCTCCACCACCTCCACCTGCGCCCGCTCCCTCTCTAGCACCATATCCTCAACAAGCTCCACCACCACCACCACCAACAGCCGCTCCATACCCACAACAAGCCCCAACCCAGGCGCCATATCCTCAACACGCTGTTCCAGCTCCTGCTCCGTATCATGAGCAACCTCCACCACCACCTCCACCAGCTCATTATCCTCCTCCACCCCATCAATACCCACCACCACCTCATCCAGCTCCCCATCCAGCATACATTGATCATTCCGCACCTCGCCCAGCATATCCAGAACAAGCACCTCCACCGCAACCATACCCACAACAACAACATACGTATAACGGAGGACCACGTACCTACCATGAGCAGCCACCACCAGCTTACCCATCCAAATTCGTATGTTTTCATTCAAATTTTGAGCTTGAATCTGATTTCGAAAACATATTTTCCAGCAATACGTAGACTATCCAGCACCCACGACTCGCAGACCGTATCCATACCCTAGTTTTGAAGTTTTGCCACATCACGAAGAGTACCAGGTTTATCCCTCGAAGTATTAGTAATATTGAATCAAAAATTGAATTACAGCCAAAACCCACCCGTAGACCAACCACTACTGAAAAATCCACTACTACCCATAAACCTCGTCCAGGATGGGGAGATACCGAGTACAACTACCCGGAGAGACAGCTTCCACTGAAAGGATGTTTTTATAACAATCATGGATATGCATGCTGCAATCTCCGCCTTCAAAATAAAATGGAGGAGTTGGCTGATGTAATTTGATTATTCTCTTTTTCTTGTTTGCAATTCATTTGGTTTTGTAGCAACTTCTGAACAACGGGACTTTCCATCGATGCAATGTTCAAAAACTAGCCAACGATCTTCAGGATACAGTTGAAACAGCGTAAGTCAATTTTGTCCCTAGCCCTCAACATGCATCATTTTATTTCATTGATTTTAGTTTCAACGAAGACTTTGAGACAATTGTTGGTCTTTCTGACTTTGCCGAGCGCATTCATTTCCGTGAACATTATGTTTGCAAAATTGAAGTCGCTGGAAGGTTTGTTTCAACGTTTTTTGGTTCATTGCACATCTTGTTTTTAAAAATTCAGGTACATGCTAGCATGGGCAACTCCAGATGACCACCCGGCGAGAAATAAGCGTGGGGTCAATTCAACAACACCCGTCGAAATTCACGAATACAATTTCTAACGATTTTCCCGTTTATTTATTTTTTGATGATTTTTTATATTCTATGCTTTCTCTAATACATCGTGGCTGAATCCAGTACACAAATAAAGCTTTATTTGTGCTATAGACAAGAATCAAAACACTTGAAAATTAGAAGAAATAAGACAATTTGAAGAAAATAGAAAAAAAAATGAAAGGAGAAGCTAGAATTACCGGTAATTCTGAGGACAGAATGTAGATTCAACAGGTCGAGAGCAAATGAAAGCAGCTACAGAGAAAGAGAAGCGAGTTTTCGAGGTGATAGGGAGAAAAGGAATACAGAAGGTATATGAGCATGAGGTGACTATTTGTCAAAAAATTAGTCAACATTCATAGAATTAGAATACGTGAAACATGAGTGATCGGGAGAATTGTGTTGGACCCGCATATTGATGAGATCACCATGTACGTTTTTGAATAGAAAACGGGAAGAAGTATGACAGTTATAATTCAGTTGACCGGATACAAATAAATTAATACTGTTTGAAGAGCGGGGTGTATAAAGAGAATGTGAGCTAGAGGATAACACCGGTGGGTATAGAGAGACGCAAATATAATTATGAAGATGAAGTGGATTGTGCAGATTTTAGTGTAGTCAGTTATCGAAAAAGTCATCATTGTCATCGGGGAGTTCAGCATTGACGGCTGCTTGGAGCAACGCATTGTTAATGGTTTTTTCATCATCGCCCAACGAGTCACCATTCAATTCCATCTCATTCTCCTCGTCATCAATAGGAATCTGAAAAAAACGCATTTCATTGACACTGTATCTAATGACGTCGTCGTGGAATAAAAACACTCTCCAACACAGCACATGTCAGTGAAAGCAAGATAGATCAGACGGGCAGATGGTGGGGATGCTATGTCTTTCTATTTGTCTTTGATCGTCACTTTGTTTTTTGTCTTTAATCTCCCGATTTGGCCCACTTGACTTACTTTCTCTTCGGCATCCTTGACAGAGCTGTCCTCGATGTCACTATTGGAAATACAGCTCAACGGGGTAGTGGAACGAAGAGGTCCGGGACTGTGGGGGACTCTGCAAAGGAAAATGGTTTTTCAGGGTTCAGAAAAATTATTAGACTTACGAAAAGGAATTGAACTCGGTCGATGTCGAGCTCGCTTCAAATAGTTGGGAGAATGTTGGATACGGGAATGTCTTATCAGTGACCAATGGTGACGTGTTGCTTCGCATTGTTAAGCATCGTTTGATATCTGACTCACTGGGACTCTCGATAGTCATCTTTCTTTTTTTGGGTGTACGACAAATTGGAGATTCCGCTCTGAAAAAAAATACAAATTGAACAATCACTGTTCATCAAAGAAACAAACCTATGAAATTTCATTTTCTGATGACTGTGTCTTGTTGGACTTTGCGCCGGACTTGGTCTCGGACTCGGACTGTACGAAATATTTGGTCGAACCATTTGTTGTGTAGAAGGAGAGTAGCATTGTTTGATAATCTCAGCTTGCTGACGATTTGGACTCGGTGAGCAGCTGTTGGTAATGAAAGCACTGGTCACTACGCTAATTGGTTCTCCTAGAATTGTGTTGAACGATGGTGCTCTTCTGCGATAGTCAGAAGATTGTACTGGAGATCGCTCCTGTTCTATTCCCATTTCGTCGAACCCATTCGACACAATGTTCGATGCTTTGACGAGGCGCTCATGAGCAGCTTCGTTGTCTACCGAGCAGCTACTTTCTCGTCGGATGTTGGCGATTCTTCCACGGGGAGCATCGATTCCACGTGGCACAAATTTCTCCTCCAAACTCTTTGAGCTCATTTTTCTTTCCAGTTCTCCTTGATTAGAACTATTATCTTCACAATCATCTTCACTAGAAGATCCACTGGATGGCGCTTTCCGCTGGGCTCTGGAATATTAAAATGTTTTATATTCTCAATAAGAAAAAAAAGCTTACCTGAAGGCTTTTATTTTTTCTGATGTACAATCTTTAAGATTGTATCCATCCATACTGCTTCTGCTTGAGCATTCAGAATCCGCCACATTTGTGGAGAAAGAAGCCATCGAAGGATGAGATGATGGACGATCAGGGTCACCGGAAAGAAAATCCGGTCGCTGGAAGAGCGAAGAGCTCAGTGGAGATTGTGCCATGAATCTGAAAATAGATAAATAATCATTCTGGACAGAAAAATATTTCAAACTCACGGAGAATTGCGAAAAGCCTCAGACTGGTCGCTAACCAAGGACGAAATTGAAGTGGCTGGAGAATTGGCTGGTGGAATGTCTTCTCCTTGATTCAGTGTGGCTCCCAATTTTACGATGGAACTGGCACTCAAAGTGCTCAGGGAGTCCGAACTGCTCGGATCTCCCACATCTTGTAGGTCCATTACAGGATTGTATTCTGAAAAAAGTTTATGTATGGGAAGTGTTTGAAATGAAAAGAAGAAGAAGGAAGAAACATGAAAAGTAAAAGGGGACATTTTTCGGGGAAGAAAAAGCACGATAGACAATTTAATGGGGCTACTAAACATCCGTAGAGAAATTGAAAATATTTGCTAGAAGAAGAAGAATTGTTAGCGAAATAAAAGATACTCACATATCAAGAGAGCTATAACAAAAACAGAGTAACAGTTTTCCTCAATTCTTAGAAAACACTTTTACTCTTTTTTCCGAAAGTCATTTAATTTTTTTTGTGTTTTAGAGCATGTAGAAAAAGAAGAGTATGTCACAAAAAGGAAATGGAAGAGGCAGCGCTTCTCGACGGGCACTTGAAGAGAAAACGAGAGAAAAGAAAAGTCCATCAAAAGCGAGAATGTCGGTCAGTTCGCTCTATCGCCAATCGCAACGGCCTGGCCATCTTAGTGGGACGGGACGGGTCGAAAAACACAGGCAAAAGACGCTCTCTCACCCACAGACCGGCCACACAGAGACACACTATACACCACCATTTGCCCCCGTCTCTCTCTCTCTCTCTCTCTCTCTCTCTCTCTCTCTCTCTCTCTTTCTTTTTTCCCCAATACCCCCTCGTAACACACTAACATAGAGAGAGTAAAACTAGAGAGAGAGAGAGAAAAAGAAAGATACAGAAAGAGAAACTGACGTTTACCCGTCCCCGTCGTTTTCCCGTAGGTTTACTCCAAGGTGAAGAAACCGCGTCGGTCCGATGGCCTGTCTTTCTCTTTCCCTCTGTCCACCAATCGGCCTTTCCATCACCTCTCGTTCTCTTTTTCTACTCGTTTCGCTCTCTCCATCTACAGTCAAGGGTTGAGGTTCGAAGGTTTCGATGTTTGAGGAACGGATGGTTTGAAAATTTGAACACTGAACAACGGCAATCAATGACTCGACGAGCGGGCGACGAGCAGACAACGACGACGATGGTGAGAGAGGGGATGTCTTTCACAGTGCAAGTGGCATTTAACGAGAAAATAGGGTTTTTGGTTGGTGGGCAAACGCAGAAAATATGAAGTGACAGGATAGTGGTGAACAAAAAATGATTGAAAGAAGGAAGAAGTAAGGATTGAATTGAAGAGGAGAAGGGAAATTGAATTTGAAGAGCGAGTGAGAAGGGAAGAGAAGGAACTAATGAATGGATGGTCTTTTCTAGGAAGAGCTGTGAGGCAGTAAAGGACAGGATCCTCGAATTTCATTATCTTTGTGTCCATCGGGGTAGTAAAAAATGGGGTCCAGATGGTTCTCAATAGCCCCATTATTCGAGTCTGGGTATGAATGATGTTCGGAAGGAGCATCAGAAACATTAGATACCACATTGATAGCTTCTCACTCTTATATCTAGACTCAAGACTTATGTTCAAAACCTCAAGTAAATTCTGAAAACAAACCAGAATCTCGCTAAACTAACTCCTCATTTACTTTGAAAAGAAATCTATTTTCAAATAAAATATGGAAACGAGCAAAATGAAATCTCTAGTGGTTACGATTCACCGCGTTTTTGTTTCTCCATGGTAACCCCTTTTGCGCGATGTGACTCATAATTTTTATACGCTTCGTGTGTTGAATTCGGAAAACGATGGAATTGAAAAACAATTCATACATTTTGAAACGAGAGAGAGAGAGAGAGAAAGGAGCGGAGAAGAATATTGAACAGAGACATTTTTAGAGATTACTGTAGCAGGGTTGAAACAGAACCAATTGAGTTGGTCAGAAGATGAAAAGAGTTTGTGGTTACTTTTAAAGTTTTAAATTGCTTCGAAATATACAGCACCGCTCAAAAGTATATCAACATTTGGTTTTCCTTACTTTAACTTTTTCAAAATAGAGTTAAAGCGTCAAACTTTTCTGTAAAATGTAAAAAATCAACGAAGGTAAAAAATGATACGCGAAAATTTTCTTTTTGAAAAAAAAAGAAGAACACATTTTAGCAAAAAAATATATTTTTGGAAAATTTCCGATTTTCCTTTTTTTTTGAAAATCTGGAAAAAAAATCCGGTCATGAATTATAACATTACGAACATCGAAATATAACATTGCGAACATTATCATAGTGCCTCGGCTAATTTTTAAGCATATAAGACCACATTGAAATACAATTCTGTGTATGGTAAGGTTTTTAAATGTCAATTAGAGACTTCCGGCTTCAAAGCTTTTTCCACTATCGTTACACAATTTCAATTAGTCAATATATTAAAATTCAAGAAACATTTTATGAAAAAAACTAGAAAATCCAAAAAAAAACTGATCGAAAAGAAATAGCTAAACATTTTTTTAAGCCATTCTTCGAAATATTTTTCTTGCGAATATCTAATTTAATGAGATTCTTACTACTCAAATTGTTTATCATATAGACAAAATTTATAAAAATAATACTTTTGTTTTTTTTTCCCGTTCACGTCCAAAACAGTGAGGAACTGATTCCCTCCAATTATTGTGTATCTCAATAACATATTATTCTTATTCTCACTATAAGAATTATACTGTTTTTCATGGCAATACCAAGAAAATTCAAATTAAGTGCAAATTAGCAGAAATCATTGGGAGACATAAAACGAAAGAAAGCGAGACACACACTGTGCAGACAGAACATTTTGTTTGGGCAGTGTCGCAAAAAAAGAAGTTGTGTCATTCTTTCTACTTAAAGCTACAGTATGCAACAACATCGTATAAAATTGTGTATGCGTCCAGGGAAGAAATATATAATAGAACGAAAAAACAGAAAGCATGGGACGGATTGAATTCCTTTCAACGATTGGAAGAGGCTTGTTTTGGAAAGCAGACAGACGGCGAGTCAAGGCTATAGGAGAGAGGAAAAACGAACATTGTTTGCTGATCGAGTGGATGGGAGAAGCGGCAAATCACCAGGCTTTCTTTTTTGATTATTTTCTGATCATTTTCTCAATACGATTAGAAATGTAAAAGAGAGATACTCTGTTTCGTTATAAGCTCCGCAAATTTTTCGCTGCACTGAAGCACATTAGGCAGCTCAGAGCTTTTACACTTTAGTAGCACCAGTACTAATGGGAAATGACCCATTTAACCCGGAACTACAGCTAGAAACCTGCACTTGGTCTCTCTTTTATTTTTCTCACTGAATTCAAAACTGAAAAAGAAACCAGCTGCCGCGAAGTACATGACCACTTTCTCAAAAATCTGAAATACATTAATAGGATTTGGAAAATGTGTGAAGATGAAAGGAGACACCATTTCCTGAATTGGAAAAGAGGAGAGAAAAATAATATTGCACACATGAAAATGAAATGTTGAGAAAATGTGGTTGGATATCTATTTCGCCTTACTCCTCGGTGTGCAATAAATCACGTTTAAAACTAAAACACATGAGGGATGAGAGAAAATGAAAAAAATATGATTAAAAGAAAAAACGAAGACGAAGAGGCAAAGAAGCGACAGCGAGATAGGATAGGATTGCAAGACATTCTGTGAAATTGAATCATAAAAATGAGAAAGTTGAATTATAATGGACAAGTGCAGAGAGCTGTCAGATTAGTGGTGCATTGAATACGGTGCACGTCATGAATTCAGCATCATCATTCAAATAATCTGTTTAGGGGTTTATTGCTAGAAAAACTAGCTGGACAGATTAAAACATTCAGTTGTTTGCATACACAAGAATAAAATCCCATAAAAACTTTATTTGATATTTTCTTACTAATTTTTAGATATAAGGTATGTGGACGACTGTTTTTTTATTTGCTGAACTGGCAGAATTCTTATGAACTGATAATCATAGAGATTTTCACTAGTTTTTCCCCCTTTTTTGTCTTCAATAAATTTATCAGAATAAACATTTTTCTTTGAAAATTTCGCCAAAATTAATGTTTTAAAACAACAGAGTGGGTGTTTAAAGAAAACTTTTTCCAATGAGATTGTGAGTTTTTTCAAATTTTTTCCGAATTTCGACTTTTTTCCTTAATTTTCAGATTTTTTTTTCAAATGTGAAAACTCGGGCATTATTTTTTCAAGTGTGCTAATAATTAAATACGGACATGTATTATTTTATAAACAATCAAAAAATTTTGAAGAATCTCGCTATCCAAAATGTGTGTTAGCCTTGGAGCGTAGTACATTTTTCGCCTAAAGGCATAATCGAATTACAAGACATTTTGTTTTGTGCAAACACAATAAAGAATGCAATTTCTCTAGAAAAAAAAACCCAGAAATTTGCGTTTTTCTTACTATTTGTTTCTGCTATCATCTTATCAACGTAATAGTGTGGTCTGATGTTGCATTTTATTTTTGATGATCGCTGGACACTCGACTGCCATCATCACCTATGAAAGAAATAAACCATGAAAATGTTCGATTAAGCAAAATTCTCGGGTTCGAGAGAAAGAGAAAGTTGTTGTGAGACGTGAGGTGAATTCGAAAAAAAATCTACAGGTCGCGGAAGTTCTAAAATATTTGACAGAGAAACGTTTTCATGAAAACTTGGTGGATGAAAATCAAGATAACGCAACCTGTACAGTTTCTCGCGCACAATTAATCTAGTTAAAGTATGCTGAGAAGGGAATTTAGAAGAAATGAAAACGAAGGCCAACGAGAAATGTTCGAATACATTCCGGATCTGAACAAGGGGTTGAAATTGAAGACAGACTTTTTTACGATTGATTCGCACATGGTGAATAATAAACAAATTTTCAAATTTCAAAACAAATCTTCCATGAAATCTGATTCCAAACAGTTCCGAAAAATAAATTATCACAAATTGTATATAACTAACATTGGAAAGTGTAATTTTTCGAAATTCAACAATGGTAAAATGTTTTTCGAAATATTTTAAAAGATATCAAATAATAATTGAGCACCAAATCACTTCTAGAAAACAGAAAAATACGATTATCGATTTTTTCTATTGAAACTCCATCAGACCCTCAATTTTAAGGTCAATTATCTATATTCCTATAGATGATATCAAAATTTTGTCAACTAATAAAATAATGACACTTTAATTATTAATAATTTATTAATTTACAAATTTTACATATCTTCTAAAGAAATCGAGATCATTGGCTCAAAGTTGACATTTTGGATAAGCTTCTATTAATTGAAAGATGGTATATGTTTAAAAAAAAATAAAAGCGTATGCTGTATTTTTTATTTATTTATAACATAACTAATGAGATGCTTTCTTTTTTTGAAATTTTGACTAAATCTTCGGTCCTGCATTATTGCGACCCTTGCAAAAACATGTCATTATCATTGTCAGGCTCTCACCACGCAGTAGTATTTTGTTGATGTTTTATACAGTGCGTTGCAAAATTATACGGCCACTCATGTTTTGGATCATAACTTTTGAACCGTTATAGTTATCAATCTAATTTTTTGAAAATCAGATTTGAGATTATAAATTACATTTAGTGGTCAATTTTCGTGATGAAAACTTGAAAACTACCCGAGTTATCTGAAAAAGTCTGAAAATACACCATTTGCAACAGTTGCAGAATTATACGGCCACTAAACAGATCGGGTAGATCATGACCTCCAGGAAAGACGGAGGAGTCTAATTTTGATTATGTATGATTCATAGCACTGTAAAAAACTGTTTTCATTATGTATGTTCTTTTTCTGTGAATTCGGCATTATGCCCGTGATCGTTTGCTGATTTCTGCTGAAAAAAGCTTCAATCGGCGCGTTTAGATAAGCTGGAAAGTTCGAAAAAGCCAATTCAAAGCAACTTAATTATTCACACAGTTCATTTATCCAATTCGTCCTAACTTGGAAGCCAGAAAATCATCGAAAAACTACTGCATCAGTTCTAATCTTGAAGTCAAGAGATCCATTCTTGTTTCTCCGAACGCTTTGAAGCCGCGTCTTGATATGATACGGTAGTTGGATCTAGGGGGTAATTAGTAGAAAGTTTGAACAGCTCGTGAAGATGATAAAAACATCAAAAGAACATTCGTGCGCTCTGATCCGAGGCTTTCCGACGGTCACAAACTACGTCGTCTCGACATCTCCCGGGAGAGTGTGAGAACGGACTGGATGGTGGCGTGAAAGCTTAAAATCATCTTACAAAATCATTTTCCTCTGATTTATTCTTCATCAGAGAAAATAATTTAAAAAACCTATGAGTTATTTATCTTTTCACATTCGGTTTTCATACTCTCCCGGGAGATGTCGAGACGACGTACTTTGTGACCTTCGGAAAGCCTCGGATCAGAGCGCACGACTGTTCTTTTGATGTTTTTATCATCTTCACGAGCTGTTCGAACTTTCTACTAACTACCCCCAAGATCCAACTGCCGTATCATATCAAGACGCGGCTTCAAAGCGTTCGGAGGGACAAGAATGGATCTCTTGATTTCAAGATTAGAACTGATGCAGTAGTTTTTCGATGATTTTCTGGCTTCCAAGTTAGGACGAATTGGATAAATGAACTGTGTGAATAATTTAGTTGCTTTGAATTGGCTTTTTCGAACTTTCCAGCTTATCTAAACGCGCCGATTGAAGCTTTTTCAGCAGAAATCAGCAAACGATCACGGGCATAATGCCGAATTCACAGAAAAAGAACATACATAATGAAAACAGTTTTTTACAGTGCTATGAATCATACATAATCAAAATTAGACTCCTCCGTCTTTCCTGGAGGTCATGATCTACCCGATCTGTGGAGTGGCCGTATAATTCTGCAACTGTTGCCAATGGCGTATTTTCAGACTTTTTCAGATAACTCGGGTAGTTTTTAAGTTTTCATCATGAAAATTGTCCACTAGATGTAATTTGTAATCCCAAATCTGATTTTCAAAAAATTAGATTGATAACTATAACGGTTCAAAAGTTATGATCCAAAACATGAGTGGCCGTATAATTTTGCAACGCACTGTATATTGATCATCAGGCCTGTTTTCCTCAGAAAATATACAGCTCTAAGAATATTTCTTCCAGCAATGTTCAGATTTTTGATTTTTTTCAGAGGTGCCCGCCACATCAAAAAATCACTAGAGCAATGTGAAATGAATCCAATTCCAAGAATTCATAAAGTCTAGACACTTTGGCAATATCTCCCCGTCATTTCCTACAATCCATCATTCCACTCTGATTTTGCTATTTTTCACCGCCGCCAAAAAAAAGGCGATGGCTATCTCAGAGAAGAAGACTAAAATTAATGTGAACGTTACATTTTGCTTGTCAAAATCGCTGATTCTCATGTGTATTCCCCCGGCTTGAAACCTCAGATTGCCTTAACATCCACACGAAAAGTTACAAGCTCTTTTCGCCACTTTCTTGTGGTCCCCTCCTTTTTTCTTGAGGCCCCGACGAAAAGCGTTTAGTCAGTTTTTTGTTGTGTTGTTGTGCTTTTCTGGATTCGTGGCTGCTATTGGCATATTTCACATTTCTGACATGTGTGTTTTCAAAAGTCTGCGTGTGAGAAAATACTCTTGACACGCCTTATGAGCATATACTTTTTCATCAAAAACCGCACACTCTTGCCTCCGCTTTAATCGACAAGCTATTTTTCATGGTTAGAGCTCCTGCCAAATGTGGGGAGGGCTTTTATTTTTGTTTCGGAGTGAAGGCAAATCTTTTGCTTTTCATTTCTTATTCTCCTCCCTTTTTATTTTTCCTGCTTCGTGTGTGTTTTCTGACTTTGAAGATTCACTTAAAGAGGGGCAGAGCTCCCAAATAATCTTGACTGACAGACAAATCCATTTTGTTTCCATAGAAAAAAAAAACGAGGAAAACGAGCAATCTGCATGGTAGTCTAGAGCTTATTCTTCTATGTATTTTTCCAAAAGCTTTTTTCATTTGTCCGTTTCCCTTTTCTAGACACCCCTTCATTTTTTATTCCGTCCGGTGCTCTGGTTTCTTAAAACGGAACAATGGACAAACCAACTTATTCTTCTTGATCATTCAGAGAAAAAATTTGTGGGAGAGACTTTGGGACGCGGAAATTGAAAATTAGCAGCAGACTAGACTATTTCTGTGTAATGAACAAAAACTTCCTCGTGATAGGAACAAGGAAGAAGGTTTACATTTGATAAGAATTCGATGTCTGGTTTCTAATTAACACTCACATATAAATTTCGATGAAACTAATTATCCGATAATTTTTTCTTGATTTCACAAAACTGATGAACACAACTTCACTTTCTTTTTTATTCATTGTTTCGTATAATCTTTTATGAAAAGGAATGTTTATAGCAATGTTTGATCCGGATCTGCAAACAAAAATATCAATCGCCGAGCACAACATCGGAGGAACTGTCCAAAAAAAGTTTGAGGCAGTGGCTACTGTGTTTAGGTGAGTCAATTTTATACCAAAATTCTAAGTAAGTAAATTCTAATATTGCAGTGAAAACTTCAATAATGGTCTGGAATCTGCCGGTGCGTCGTTCACGGTATACCAAAATGATAAGCTACTTATCAACTTGTTTGGTGGATTGCGAAATGTGGAGAAGAAGCAACCATGGGTGGAGGATACAACTTCTGTGATTTTTTCAACAACAAAGGTAGCAAATACATAATTATGGCTCCACGCAATGTTTTTTTCAGAGCATATCAGCTGTGATTCTGGCATACACTCTCGACAAACATCAAAAGGGTATCAGTTATGAAACAAAGATCTCCGATATCTGGCTAAATTTTGGCAAGAATGGAAAAAAGGACATCACAATTTTGGATGCGGCACTTCACCGGGTAATACAAGATGGATTTAAAAAATTAATATACTTTTTCGTACAGGCTGGACTTGCTTACACCGAGGAAGTTCTAGAAAGAGAGGATATTACGAAACCGGAAAAGATTGCAAAGTTTTTTGAAGAAGCCACTCCGATGACAAATGGATCTGATGTCTTGTATCACGCACTGACATTTGGGTGAGTGGAGAAATAATAAATGATTAAATGAGAAGGCATAAATAATTGGGTTAATGACTTCTAGCAATGATTAGAGAACATGTAGACACAAAAGAAATCGAAGGAACTTACGTTTTCAGACTTCTCCTGGACCAAATTGTGCGAAGAGTTGACGAAAAACAACGAGGGATTGCTGAAATTCTAGATGAAGATTTTATTAAAAAATATGGTTAGTTTCGTATAATAGGAAGCTGTGATTATGTTTGCGAAATGCAATTTGAGTCCTTATGAATTATAAACGTCTGGTTTCAGGTATCAAAAATCTATCAATCGGCTTGAAATGTGAGACTCATAACGAGAAAGTTGCCAAACTGACAGAACTGGACGATTTGGAAATCGAGAGACAAGGTTTGTTTCACGAAGTAAAAAAAATTCTAAATCAGATGAGGATAGATAGAAAACGGGTGGATTCGAGGGCGGACATAATGTTGAAGGGGAGGGCAGAGGCAAAGAAATCATCCATGTTTTATTTATAGGGGTACTTAATCCGGAAGCTTTGGAAAAGTTCATGGCTGGCGATAACATTCATCATCAGAAGCTGTATTCAATTTTCCCATGGATTACAACGGACGATGTGAGAGAGAGAGAGGACTCTATTGATTTGCATAATCCGAATATAATGTGATTCCAGTATAACTTGGTTTCCAATCGTCTTCTTCCAATGCCCTCCAACATGGGCATCTCTAATGCGGAGGGACTGGCTCATTTCCATTCATTGGTTGCTAGCAAGCAGATGCTCTCCAAAGAATTTTACGAGAAATTAGAGAAACCAGTTTTAGAGCACACTTATGATCATGCAATTGGATATGAAGAAAGCAAGGGATACGGTTTTCAGTACACGAAGAACCCAAAGGTATGAATGGTGTCTCAAAACATCTAAAAATGCATAGAATGTTTCCATCGCTATATTAAAAACTCATGAATACAAATGCCCCTTGTTCCTCTTTTTCAGGGACAATGGATATTTGGCCATTCGGGATTCGGGGGCCAAAATGTCAGGGTTGACTTGAATAATGGACTGACAATGGCCTACGTATCAAATGGAATGAAAATCACTGACGCGGATATGGTGGAGCCGTGGAGAAATCTGGTTAAAGAGGTCTATCGAGTATTCTTTGAGCAGAACGATATTAAATAACAAACTTATTACGAGACAACGAAAATAGAGACAGAAAGAAAAAACGTGACAAGAATGAATAAATGAATTGCATATATTTGTTTTCTATTTTTTCTGTTTCTTGTATTGACACCTGCATATTTCTTTGGAAAAATCTGATAAACTTTTTTAAAAATGTTTTTTCCCAATTCTCCTTTTTTCAAATAAAATATGAATGAAAAGTTGTCAGCAACAATTTTAGGTTGTTTAAATTTATTATTATTTCGGAAGAAACCTTGGATTTGAAAATTGAAACATCTCTTGTAGTTTTGAAGTAGAAATTGACAACTAAATAACTTGTAAGAAAAATTTGGTTAGCGTATTTTTTCTCAATGAAATGTTACTTACACATGTATCTCCAATTCAAGCCTTATTATCTTGGGTGGTTAAGAAAATTCCAAACAAGGCTAATTTATAGAAATGTCTGCCATGAAATGAACAACTTTGTTCACCAATGCTATATACTGTAAACACTCTAATAAAATTACTTTCCTAATTTTCAATTTTGAGCCGATTTACTTAAGTTCCTGTGAAAGCTATCAAAAATGGTCAACTGGCGAAAAAATTTTTTGTATGATAAACAATTCAGCAGTTGACCATTTGTTAATATCTTTCACGCAAAAGGACTTGAATTTGACAGTTTGGGGACATTTTATTAGAGCGTTTACAGTATCTGACAGAAATCGAGAAAAGTTTGGTCAAAGTGAAAAAAATTAACGTATAAGTCTTTTGGTTTTTTTTTTGGCTTCGGGACATTTTTTCGGGCATTGCGAAAGCGCGACAATTTGAGAGAAAGAGATTCCGAAAGCGAACATTTCGAAGTCATGAAATTTTCTCTACCCACATAAAATCGGCCCGAAAATTGACGTAATGTCATAAAGAAGAGAATAATTTGAATGATTTCTCAAACCAGTTGCGAAATGACCGGTTCTAAAACGTTCGGTTGGAGAATCACCTGTTCTTAATGGTCCAGTTACAAAATTACCTTACCTAGACAGAAATTATCAGCTCCGGGTCTAAACCGTCTCGTCGCGAATCGACCAACTGCAAAATGATGCATTATTTTTTGATAAGGTTGACTTTGAAAAATCAAAAAAAGAGTGTATGAAATGATGTTGAAGACGATTCTATAGAGTTTAAAAAAAAGCATAAATTTTTAGGTTTTTACCGATTCGCGAGTTAATCACAAAAGGTTAGAGTAACTGAAAAGTGAACTACAGAAACTTGTACTGAATAGCCAGACTATAAAGCCTGTTGATCCCTCTCGCCGCGTAGAGGCTCAATTCTCGAAAGAGAAACGGTTGTTTTACCAATGGGATCACCTTCAAAACCCATCCGCTTCAATTAATCAGAAACCTCAACAGAGATTCTACAGTCCGAATCCAACGCTCATCCACGTCTGCTTCAGAAAATCAGAAACGTCAACTGAGATTCTACAATACGAATCCTCCGCTCATCCACAGATAGTTTGACTCTGGTTCTGCGAGCTCATATACTCTGAGGTGGGCGTGGCCATATGGACATGACCAGGTGGGCAATTTTGATTCAGCCTCACTTCTTTTTCTCAAACTCTGTTCCTTGCTCAAAAGAAAATTTAAAATCAGCCGGCTTCTTTTGCATTCCATAAGTACGTCATCATAAATTAATCAGATGAAGGAGATAATACAATGAAGATGATAATTACCCAAATAACACTAGTCGTTGAAAAGGTATCTTAAAAGATTACCTATGGGAAACAAGTTATAAAAAACCGTAAAATTTAAAAAAAAACTTCAATAAAATATTGATAAAAGAGGAATTCGCTGATAAAAAAACGCGACGATACGGTTTAGACCCGGAGCGGATAAATTCTTTTTAGGTGAGGTAATTTTGTAACTGGACCATTAAAAATAGGCAATTTTCCAACCGAACGTTTTAGGACCGGTCATTTTGCAACTGGTTCAAAAAATCATTCGAATTGTCCTAATTTTTGTGACATTTCGTCAATTTCGGGCCAATTTTATGTAGGAAGAGAAGATTTCAAATTTCGAAATGCCCGCTTTTGAAATGCTATGAATGCTGTCGAGAAACTGTCACAGTTCCTCAATTATCGTGGAGTTTTAGATGATTACAAAATACATCTTATATTGTTCAAATTCGAAAAATATATATTGCAGACAGTCCGAGAATGATGCTGGTAGGTCATTTTGTGAATGTCGTTGTTAAATAAAAAATCGATTTTTTTCAGAAATTCAATCTGACCGGGTTTGACTAAGACAAGAATTGGGAGCATTGGAAGGACAGGATGATACAATTTTCGGAATCAGGCGTCGTCCTGCTTCCCTTCATGAAACCATGCTATGCTCATTTCGTAATAATTTGTTATTGTTTCATATCATGTTTTTCTCCCATTGAGATATTGTTATTACTCATCGGACAAATGTCATAAACAATCATTTTTCAAAAAAAAACATTTTGAAGATTTGAATAGACAGAATCCATAAGTCTTCTACAAAACGACGAGATTTTTTTTGCGCAAAATGTACTACAAATGCGTCGAGCCCAATCAGACAAACTCGTTTTCTTGTCTGAAATAGCAGCTAATTGTTTTATTTCTTTCGCCTCACAGATTCTGGTATGAGCGTTTTTTTTTTGCCAGAGTACTACAGATTTCTTTTTTGTTTTCATTTTCTAAACGCCTTTTTTCCGTCTGCTACCGGTGTCATTTTCCTACCGGTGCCGTATTTGCTCTCTGAATGGCCATTTCAAATCGTCTGGGAGAAAAAAGTGACAAAAGTTCAAACTCGTCATAATGAGATAGATAGATAGAGAGACCCAGGAGGTACGACCTTTGACGAGCAATAGATCTTCGCGCCTCGCATTTTGATTTGAATTTCGACCCAATCACTAGTCGTTTTCTCTCCTTGACTCACTCCTCATTTTTTCTGTTCGTTTTAATCGATTAAAAAATGTTTCAGATGATCATTGGCTAATCTTGGATAGAAAAATGAAGAGTATTATCGAGAAAGTGACTTCTCGAAACTCGGATAAAAATGAGAAGATCGTACCGATGCCGACGGAGCTGCTGGTTCCAACAAAGCTGATACATCCGAGTAGATTACGTCGTGAGTTTGAGATATAATTAGGAGTTCTGAAATTCCGTAAGTGCAATTACGGTGGTGTTTAGCAATGTGCATTTTTGAACATGACTTGTTTAGTTTGGCGGATCCAATAACTTGATTAAAAAACAAATCGAGAAAGTAAATTATTTAATTTCATCAATTCTCGAAATTGTAGGAAAAAACCCGCGACTTTTTGGTTAGGGTACTTCCGTGGTGGGTAAGGTTCAGCGTCCTACCTGTTCTAAAAGTTTCTGGTAGGCTCAGCTTTTTTCCAAAAGAACGGACAGCTTGGCCAACGGCAACGTAGTCACACGAAATTATAGGAAAAATTTTGAAAAAATCTTAAAATGAGAAAACCGCATCGTATCTGGTATCTGGTGGCTGGCGGACGAGTGTGAATTCGTCTCGGCCAGCACGCTAAAATTCAAAGAATTAGCCACCAGAGTCTTCTTTGATGCGGGTTTTCTCATTTTAAGATTAATTTTAGATTAATTTTTTTTGTGAATCTATATATTTTTTTACAAATGAAAGCAACAGTTCACGGTATTCCACCTTAAAAGTCTATCCCAATTGTTTCCAAATTTCAAAATACTGAAAACACGATCATTTCTGCTATAAGCTATTAACATTATTCATTTTATTCAATAACACTGGATAAGATTTTTGTCGAGCTAGAGGCAATCGCTCTGTGATTTTAGAACATCTTGAGTTGTATAACTTATGATTACTCTGGAAACCTTGATGAAAAATTTTCTGGGTAAATAAACATAAAAAAGCACCAATTTCGTAGTTTTCAACTTTTTGTGTGTGTGTGTGCAGATTCATACGATTGAGATAAAATGCAAAAAAGTATCAAGATTCTGAACTCAGTTGTGTTTCTGGAAACTATGGTATTTCGTTGGTGTCAAGTGGAATCTATCGTTTGGATGAATTTGTAATAAAAAAACCTGTCAGATATAAAATTGAAGCTCTGATCTTGTTTTGTGAATCTCGGAATTTTCAATCTCTTCCGAAACAATGTACTTAACTCTCTAGGAATTGGAAGTTGCCGTTTTTCACTAGAATTTAAGACAAGTTGATAAACTTTTGGTTGGTACTGTAGTTCTGAAAACCCGTTAAAAAAATTTTAGGCATTTCAGAAAACTGCAAACTTTTGGGATTTTTTCAAAACTCCTTAATCACTTTTGAATCTTCCAAGTTTTCCGATAACATTTGATGGAAAGAAATACTCAATATTTCCATTTACATTAATCCTTGACCCGTTTTAGCTCTTTTAGAGTAAAAACATTTCTAAGAACACACTGCTAACCCAGCACTCAAGAATAATCCACCAGGACCAGCAAAAAAACCTTTTGAGGTCGAGAGATTAGCAACAAACGACAGCAGCAGAAACCTCCATTTTCATTTGTTGGAGTTTCCGAATTTCGGTATACCCTTGGAATCTAATAGTATCTCGTTCCTCATAGGAAATTGAATTTAATTTTGAAAAAAAAAACAAGTTTGTACTTTTCTTTCGGCTTCCCTGATACATTAAGCTCTTTAACTCCCAATTATTGAATACGTCTCTCTTGACAAAAACAACATCGACAAAGTCGGCCCCACTGTGCACAACACAATATTTGCTCATAGAGACCTCCTCACCCAATACTCTCAGCTGCAGCGTTCTTCTGCATTTCCTCTTCTTCTTCCTCAATCTCCACGTTTTTCCTCTTCTCGCCTCAATGAGAGTGGTGTCCTCCCGATGTCCTCTCTTTTCCCTCGGTCTCTTCCTCTCGTATACACACCACACTCCTCCTGTTCTATCCGTCCTTTACGACATTTCTTTGGGTCCGCCACGCACATTGTTTGGAGGATGGCGCATCTTTTTAGAGCGGATTTTATGTTATTTTTTTGAAGAATCCATAATTTAAAAAAAACTTTTTGAACTCCCAGATGATCGAATGATGGTTGTCGATAGGAAGAATTCGCTGGATATGAAACCCGTTGACAGTAAACGGGCTTTCGTGAAAAAACGCAGCAAGTAAGTCATCTTTACAAGATTTACCGCTTCAAAACCGCATTTTCTTGCAGAGTAACGGCGTCTGAAGTCCGCAAACATGTGATTAGTGGGCTTCTTCCGATTCATCGACTGACAGACGGTGAAAATGGTTTCGACTTGGACATTGCTATGATGGGCAAGGTAATCAATAAATGGCAACATCTGCGCAACATTCCCCTCTCTTCTCAGGTACAATATACAGAACCAGTGCCTCCGATTGACGTTGAAACGCTATTAGAACAGAAAAAGACGTGTCTGCTGTACTCAATTTCTTCTCCAAAATCGTCGAAACCGTAAGCTTTGTAATTATACAGTATAATCCAAAAACTACATCCAGAATCTTTGAATATGTGTCGGACGACGTCGAAGTGAAAACTATCAGACAAGACGGGTTATCAGATCACAACTACACAACAATCCCTCAGTAAGAAAACACTGATAACAACTTGCAGTACGTTTACAATCCGATATTACAGCATTGAAAACCACGTCCGGGACATTTGTGCGTTTTTCTGCGACGATTTCTCGTTGGTCAACCGAAAGTGAGTTTTTTGTTGTGAAAACCCAATGAATATTCCATTTTCGAGTGAGAAAAACCAACCGTAAAAATTAGTAGTTAAACAAAGGAAAGTTTGCGGTTCATCTGTTTCAGAAAAAATGACGGAAAAAGGACAAACTAAGCAAAAAAAGAGCAAAGCTTGAGCTTCAAACATAAAATCACAAACAGGCCTTTTTGCGAGCCAACAATTTGAAAAAATTGTTTAGAGCCAGAATTTCAAAACCACAAACGATTGAGCGTATATTTCTAGAATACTGTAGGTCATACTATACCTCAGGAGACAATTATTATGTTTCTGAAAAAACTGAACGAATTGAACTGAATTTAAACTCTAAAAAATGAAATTTTAGCCGATTCAAACATTAGAATACGGGAAAACAGTTTTTAAAAATTAATGAAGTACGAATGAGTTTTGGGCAAGAGTTGGACGTTCGTTTGACATTCTGCCATTAATTTTCCACGGCAGGGTTGCGGCAATAGTTAGGTCTGCTTTGGGACATGTACTGGGTACGAAAACCGTATTATGTGAGAAAACCGCATTTTGTAATACTGTCTGGATGTTGAGCGTTTTTCCAATCAGAGGGGCACAGTTGCCTCAACGGTGGGAATCTACAAATCATCCAAAAATCACTGAGTAGAAACATAACCTTGAATGCGATATTTCAGACATGCTCAACTCGGAACCGAAGACATCAAGGACCGATGGAATCTGGAGAAACTTACAGCTCACCGTTCTCTACGACCACAACTCTTTCATAATGGGCTTCGGATCATGGATCGGGAACCTAGCACGATTTCTCTTGATGGATCATACGACGCTACCGATTTGGCAAAATGCGCAAGTGAACAGTTCTATGGTAAGTGTTTTTTGCTATCAATTTGAAATTTGATTCGTGAAGTTACAGTATCGATGCTCAAAAAATCAGCTATTGACAAGAACACTCTACTCTACTCAATGCTTTCAAAAAATCGAGTCAAACACTTCATGAACTGCATTCAGTCAGAAGATAAAGATTGGAAATGGGAGAAACGAGGGATTCCAAGACTTCCAGAGCAAGAGGAGACGCCGAAACTGTTTGTTAAAGTTGAAAAGGCAAATGCGGACCCATACTTCGAGCCACTGTTCCTATCAATGGCTGTTTACGACATTCGGAACAAGCAAAAGGTCACGGAATCTGTATATTTCAATGTTGCGGACCACGACAAATTGGATATGCTAGGAAAAAATCAACCAAATTTTATCAACGCGTGAGTTTTTCTATTTGAAAAGCTTCGTAATTAGTTTTTGCTTTACAGAAACATCAAAGCCCTGTTCAATATCACTGGTGTGCTTTCAGATATGTTTTTGGTGATCAAGGTAAGTATACTGTGAATAATGCTAAAATTCTATTTACACATTCCAGATTGAGAAAGTGCTCCAACAAACTGACGTATTTGACAACAGCGAGCCATACACAGGCACTAAAGAGGAACGGAATTTGGAGAAACTGAAAGTGACTGCTGAGGATAATTTTCAACGATTGGGTGCCTACCGTACTCCACTCGGAATTCAAGTAGTTGATATTCAACGAGTCTTCAATGCCAATGTCTCTGCAACTGCTTGTGGGTCGGATAGGAGGACGGACCCAATGTTGACCTCCCAGTGCACAACCAGCTCTGGGGTTATTATTACTAGTGAGTTGCCGTTTCCTAGCAAGCATTAGTTACGATTCTTTTTCAGCCGCCGGACAAGGACAAGATGACCGTTGTAGCATTACCAGTGCCGATAGAACTTCCATCGCATCTGTGGGATCCACACTGAGAAGATTTGGTAGTGGAACTTCAGCGGCGACAGTCTTCAGTCGCGTACGCACTCCACTTACCAAAAGGAAATTTGCACCGATTTCGAATTTGTCATCAAGCAGAGATATACCAGATTGTCTGGACAATATGCCATCTTGCAATTTGAAATTCAACACGTTCATCCGCCAGGAAGCTGATAAATACTCGGAGGAAGACATCTATCGGATTTGTACTGAAGTTCGCAAAGCGCATGGGAAAATCAACAAAAAAATGTTCAGCTTTGAGCTGGAACTGACGCTTGCAGGTACTGTTTCCCGAAACTAGCAAATAATAGATATTATTCCAGGTTCCAATAAAAGCAAGGAGTGCCAAAGCCATGGGAGCAACTTGACACTGAGCAGCGAAAATATGATCCACGAGGCAATTGAAATCCCAAAATACAAATCGACATTGAACAAGTCCTACAAAAATGTGCTATTCGTCTACCCGAAACATATCAACCTGACTGCCAGAGCAGGAAATGCACGAAATATCATGATCAAGGTTGGTGACACTGCATTTTCAGAATTATATATCTATGAATTGTTTTTAGATTGAACTCATGGACGCCAAGGAAATACCACAGGAGGCAGTATTTGAAAAAGGAGCAAATAGATTGAGTCTCTTGAAAAACGCCAAAACAACTGTGATCTATCACAACAGAACACCCCACTTCACTGACGAGATCAAATTGCTCCTACCTTGTGATCTGAATGATGGCCATCATCTTCTTTTCACTGTGTACCATATTTCGTGCAAAGATGGCGATTCATCTTCCGCAGAAAACGCTATCGGATACACTTGGCTTCCTTTATACCGAAATGGAAAACTTCGCAGTGGAGACTTCCATCTTCCAGTGTGTGGAGAAAAACCGCCATCCAGTTACGGATACCTTGATGCTCAAAACGCTCTGCCAAACTTGAGATGGATCGATAATCACAAAGCGATATTTTTCTGCTCAACAAGAATGATTTCTAGTGTTCATGCGCAAGATGGATATTTGGAGAAATTTATGGCTGGAGTAGCTAGTCTGAGCTCAAACGACCCTAAGAAGCCGCCAGTAGGAGAAACAGAATTGATCAACTGTCTTGATGTAAACCATTGGGCAGGTTATTAATTCTGAAATTATTTTGTTTTCAGAACTTGCTCAAAGCCGGGCCCGATAAACTTGTTGCATTTATTCACTTCATCCTAAGCAGGCTTTTTTTCTTAATTGCCAATCCACCATATACCGATGAACTGTCAACTAAAGCGTTTGAATGCATTGGAAATTTGGTGAAGCTTTTTTCAAGGATGTTGGATTCTGATATTGATGCACACAACCGCAGTATGTTGTTGGCGTCATTTGTCAAGTATCGAAAACAAGCCGCACAAGGTGAAATATTTATCTAAAAATTTTTGCGTCAATAAAATCATTACAGAATCCAAACCACACTCCAGTATCCGACCAGCAGAACTGAAAACCTCCCCGACTGATAATAGTATGCTAACCAGTATTATTGAGCATCAAGAAAGATCACACTCGTCTACTAATCTTGTGGCAACTAATGTCAGACTGCATGAGAGTCTTCTAGAAGTTTGGCTCCGTGCGCGAGGCACAGCCCGAGAAAACTCTTTGGTGAACTCTTGGTTCTTTCTTGAAATTACTGTGAGTCAATCAAATTGACAGAAAAGACATTGATGAATTAATTTTCAGTTGAAAGCATGCTCAGAGTACTTGACAATGACTGGACGCATTTTCTCATCAAGGAAGATCAGATTTGGAGAACAATTTTTGAAAAATGTTGAGACATTGATAGATATTCTTGCACAAGAGGTCATCACCAGACATGCGAACGATTTCGAAGAAGGAAGAATGATATCAAACTCATTGGGCTATTTCCTCAGAGATTGTTTCTCGATCATGGACAGAACATATGTGATGAAACTGGTGCATAAGTATCTGACGGCGTTCTCGGAAAGCATGAAGTGAGTTTTTTTTATATTGCGAAATTTATGCCTAATTCCCTATAATTTCAGAAAACTGGCTCACGGCAATGAACTACTCGCCATTAAAATAGATTTCATAAGAATTGTGTGCTCTTACGAGCACTATCTCATTGTGAACGTGCTCAGCGATATTGAACTACCGGAGGCTACTGTCACAGGAGCTGCACCTCCAGTTTCTTCGTTGTCTGGAAGTAAAACGAAGAAGTGAGTATTTAAAATAAAAATAGATAGTGGTTGAATGCAAAAAATACCGGTCTAAAAGATATACAAAAACATATTTTTCAGTTAATTTTCAGCTATGTCAACCATTTTCAGGAGTCTAGAGCTCGGCTATCCTTTAGAAATCGGCAGATAGCTGAAAAACAACAATTTTGACCTCTAGACTCGAGAATAGCCAAAATCAACTAAAAACACCTTTTTGTATGTTTTATTGACCGTTACTGTACATGTTCACGGGTCTGGCCGTTCCTAACCGGGAGTTTTCCATATTTTAAAAAATCAAATTGTTTTGTGAAAAAATCTTGAACACATATCAAAGAAATGGCAGGCAAACTTTCTTTAAGCAAACTTATCATTTAACAGAAAACTCGTTTTTAACCAATGCCAGTGCGGGCCCTAGTCGAGCCGGACCTTGGAAGTTCTGAAAAGAGCCGGCCCGTTGCAAACATGGTGAAATTTCTTTTTCAGAAATTCCTTGGCCAGCTGGACCATGACTGATAACTCACGATCGACGCATTATCTCTCTGGTCAAGTGATGTCGGATGTGAAAGATGCGATAGCTTCTGGAAACACCACTCTGTGTGCCAAGTAAGGAATATTAAAATATTTTTTCAAATTCATTATTTCAAATTCCTATGTTTCAGAGCTATTGAAACCGTCAAAGAGCTACTACAATCTCACGAGCTGGACAATAGAATTGCGGAAGGAGAATCCGCTGCCAAAGTCGCCAATATCTACAAACCTTTGGTTGGAATTGTGTTGGATAACATTGACTGCTTGTATTCCGGCTCAATGCGCAATTCTACTGATGTATCGTCCACCAACTCATTTGTGGAACAGACTTTGCGACAAGATGTGATGGCAGCGATAGCGGGAAAATTAAGAAATAGCCCAGATCCAAACTTTGGTCGACTTCAGATGGACCTCACAATGACGAAATCGGTAACATTTTCAAATTAAAAATTTAATAAAATTTGTTTTCTTCAGATTTTATGCTGCATGTTCTGGGTGCTCAAGCACATTGACCGAGAAGATCTACAAAACTGGATTGATTCCCTAGACCACGAATACATGCTGAAACTACTTCATATTATCTACTACACCATGTCCACCTTTGAAGTCAAGGATGACTCGGTGACAGCAAGAGTGAGTTTACCAATACCATTATTTTTTTTCTAATTCTAAAATTTTCCAGAGGTCCCCTGACAAGACATCCTTATCGAAGCTGGATGAAGAGCCAGAATCAGGAGAGGTGAAATGGAGAACTCGAAGCTCGGATACGTGTGACTCGAGAGCCGACCAAGTTTCTACTCTCGAAGCCATCTCATCAGATGCTATCGTCTCCTGTGAAGTTTTCATGTGCGTTGTAGAAGTGATTGACAACATTATCTGCATCGCAACTGATCCCAAGAACTCACAATTTCACATTCTTCCGATGGTTTTTCCTATCTTAGTGAGTTTTTTTAAACTACTTATCATTTCACAATAATTCCACATTCAGATGCACGGATTATCATGCAATGCATCAGATCAAGTATTGGAGGTCATTTTTGCGGCTCAACAAAACTTTTTCGCGAAATTCCCGGATATGATTCTTGAGCAGAAGCCTGAACTGTGCGCAGAACTGTCCCAACAAATTCTTCGCCACTGCTCGTCGACAAAACTGGAGAATGTGAGAACTATGGTGAGGAATTCATACCGTAACAACTAAAATAGTTTCGAATTTGCAGGCAACCGTTAGCTTGTATCACTTCCTCCGCGAAAACTTCAAGCTGTATAGAAATTTGACCCGTGCTAGAACTTTCTTGTCCACTGCGCTCTCTACGTTGCTCTCCGGAAGCTGTGGTGTGGATATTTTCGTGAATGACGAGTTCATGACAAAGAGTTTGGAAGTATCGAACTTGCGAATGAACAATTCCGTGTATCTTCAAATTTTCAGATTGCAAACCAGCTTGCTGCTGAAGATGACATCTTCGATGAGACAACCAAGCGGAAATTGACAGAACAGATGAACGAGTTGACAACAAATCTCCAGAAAATCATGTTGAGCACTGTCAGAATGCGTGAGCACGTAAACGATTACGAAATGACGATTGATCTGATGTACCAGCTAGTGGAAGGCTATTCCAACAATCCGGATCTCCGAATCACTTGGCTTCTCAATATGGCAGAACGGCACGAGAAACAACGGAATCTGTGTGAAGCAGCGCATAGCTATCTACAAGCGTGTGCTCTGGTCTTTGAGTACATTGCTCAGAGAGATCAGAATTTGGCGTTTGAGTCGAAAGGAGCTGCCACGCTTGCCGATATCACACCGAATGCAATGAAAGAATCAAGAACTAACTTCAATGCGGTGAAAAAGTGAGTTTTGGTAGTTTGAAATCAAACTTTCAAATTTTATTTTCAGTTCCGACAACGAAAATCAGATTCAATCGTACCATTTCACAGAAGCTGGACTTGTGAAGATCCTTGAGAAAGCGTTCTCACTTCTAGAAAAAGCCCAACTCTATGAGCTACTCTTCCCATTCTCCAAAGTGATTCTCGACTATTGTCATGAGACCAGAAGCTACAGTAGAGTATCGCACATTCACAAACGGCTCAGTATCGCTGCTGAACAAATCAAAGAGACTGGAGAGTTCTATGAGAATCAATCGGACCCATGGCTATCTCCTCTGCCTGGAATTGATAAGCGCTGTTTTGGAACATTCTTTAGAGTGGCGTTTTATGGAAAATTGTTTGGTGAATTAAACGAAAAGGAGTTTGTGTACAAGGTAAGATTTGAATTGCAATACTCAACAAAATCAATAATATTCAGGAGTCCGCCTTTTCCAAGCTAAACGAGATCAGTAGTCGCCTCGAGATCTTCTACACCAGTACGTACGGAGAGGACAATGTGATAGTTCTGAAGGATTCGAAACCAGTAGACGTTCGAAAACTGAATCCTGAAAAGGCTTACATCCAGATCACATTCGTAGACGTCTACTTGGCCGATAATGAGAAAATGGAGAGATTGAGCTACTTTGAAAGAAGAAACAATGTCAGCATGTTCTACTACGAAACACCATACACAACCGAAGGACGTGCTCAGGGAGATTTATCCTCGCAGTATAAGAAACGGACGATTCTGACAGTGGAAAACTCGTTCGTTCAGCAAAAATCATTTTTGCATTCACCAAGAAGTTTTTTTCCAGATTCCCATACATCAAAACTCGTCTACGCGTTGTGAGTCGAGACGTTCTGAACTTTTCGCCAATCGAAGTTGCCATTGAGGATATCGACAGGAAATCACGAGAACTCGCGGCCGCTCTCCTGCATAAAAACCCAAAAATGTTGTCAATGTTGGTTCAAGGCTCGATTGGAACAACAGTGAATCAGGGCCCACTTGAGGTGAGCTAACAGTTTTTTTTCGTGTTGAAAAAATAACAAGAGTTGAGTAACAGATGGGAGAGTATTATAAAACAGAACAGAACAGTGCGTGCGGACTTTTTGTTTCAAGAAAAATATGATCTAAATCAAGATAAAAAAGTTCTTCTTTCTTAGAAATTTGAAAGAGAAGCTACTCGCCTATCGGCTTCTAACTATTTCAAAAATGGAAAAACTCGGCTTTTAGATATACAGCGGCGAGAAGTGGTGAGGAGAATTTTTTCGAACATTCATAACTTTGTTCACAATCGCTCGATTGACTTGAAATTTTGCATGAGAATAGCTGTAAAATCCAAAAACATAAAAATCGGTTTTTTGAAAATGTCTCATTTTCGGAATTTTCAGAGCGGTTTCAGATGTAACAGTGGTCCATGAATCCAAAAAAAACTTTTTTTCAAAATGTTTTCAGGCTTCGATTTTAGATGTCAAATGATTCTCAATGTTTAAATATGCACCAAAAAAGTTTTGAAGAGTTTTGGAAATCGGACTCTCGAGTTATGATGCCCAGAGCACAAAAGGTATGCGGTATTTTTGCCACAACTCAGCTGAAAATGTATTTTTGATGCTCAAATTTTCAGAAATGTTGTGTTTTGAGTTTTTTATCAGTTTTTTGTCAAATGTTTATCGATTGTAGAAAATTTTTTTCTCATTTTTAGATTTTAGAAGTTTTCCCTAGAGGTGAAAAAAATGAAAAAATTTCTTCTACAATTAAAAAACGTTTGACATAAAACTGATAAACAACTCAAAACTCATCATTTGTGAAATTTTGAACACCAAAAAATACATTTTCAGCTGAGTTATGGCAAAAATTCCGACACATACCTTTTGTGCTCTGACTCGAGAGCGCGATTTCCAAAATTTTTCAAGTCGTTTTTGGTGCATATTTAAACACTGAAAATCATTTGACATCTGAAATCAGAGCCAGAAAAAATTTTGAAAAAAACGTTTTTTTTTGGATTCTTGGACCACTGTCACATCTGAAACTGCTCTGAAAATTCCGAAAATGAGACATTTTCAAAAAACCAATTTTTATGTTTTTGGATTTTACAGCTATTCTCATGCAAAATTTCAAGTAAATCGAGCCATTTTGAACAAAGTTATTAATGTTCGAAAAAATTCTCCTCACCACTTAGCCAGGTTCTGGTCGGAACTGGCTCATAAACGGCTGCATGGGGCCATATTCAGATTTTAATTGAAAATTGTAAGCTGCTTTATCATACTACTAGTTCGGAAATTTGTCATCAGTACAGTACCGGTCAACAAAATATACAAAAACGACAAAAATCATTTTTAGTAGTTTTTCTGGATTTTAACCATTTTAGAAGGCTCGAGCTCGGTTGTCAAGTTTTCGATCACTTTGAAAATTTTGGAGAGTATAAAACAGATCTAGAGTGAGAACTTTGCATTTACACAATTTTTTGAAAATACTTAAATTTTCAGGACATAGCCGATTTGTACTGAAAAAAAACAACAGGTGTCTTTTAGAAATTGGTGAATAGCTGAAAAACCAGAAATTTCCCAGAAATTCTATAAATGCAAATGTTCAAGTTAGATATGTTTTGTAACTTACAAAATTTGCAAAGTCGTCGTAAACTTGACTGTCGAGCTCCAGACTCCTGGAAATGGTCAAAATTAACCACAACACATGTTTTTGTAAATCTTATTGGTACTGTAGGTCGAAACCTTGTCATAAGTATATTGGAGTTTTTTCGGCTTTAGTAGCGTCTTTGTACGGAATCCGACCAAACTCCGACCAGAACTTGCCGGCAACGCACCTACTGAAAACAGAATCTCTAAATTATATTTTCAGATCGCCAATGTTTTCCTGGCTAATGCAATGACCGATGAGCGTGGTCGACCCGTGGATCGACTCCAGAACAAGCTCCGTCTCTCCTTCCGACATCTCCAATTCCGAGCCATGGAAGCAATCGAACTGTCCCGTCAATTGATTAGTGAAGACCAAAAGGAGTACCAAGAGAATATGGAGGCCAACTTTCGAAGTTTCGTGACCCACCTGAAACCGATGCTGACCAGGGAGAAACACGAGATAACCATCTCCGAATTCAGCAAGCCCACCGTTGTATAAAACACTCATTTCTTCATTTGTTAACCTTTTTCTCTCTAAACATTTTATCCCGTTGTTTTTTACTTGCTTTATATCAAATGACTTTAATTATTGGTTTTAACTGGAAAAATATTGATTTCACTCGCCCTTTCAATTCTCACAAATCTCAATTTTCTTTTTTGAAATGTTCATGTCCTTTTTGCGGATATAATTTTTTCACCCTTTTACTTGTAAACTTTCCTCCTCACATGTTTTCCTCCCAACTTTTGACAACTAAAAAATTTTTGTTGGTTTGTGAGAAACAACATCTATACAATAATGAGGTGGCAGAAGAAAAAAAGGAATGATAAACTATTTTACGAGTGCCTCGGTAGCAGGGCATTGAAACCAAAACCGTCACATGCTTCATTCTTCCCGATTATTGACGTTCTTGTTCGGTTTTGTGTTTGTCCTTTTTTCCTTTTCTTACCTGTGCTGCTGCCAACCTAACTGATAACTATTTGATACACGCGCATCAAAAACGTGTTTGCAAATCAAATCAAATAATCCTATCCAACCCGTGTTCGCTGATACCCGAACACCTAAAAATTTGTTTGTCCTTCTCAAACATACACCTCCACAGGTAGTTTTTCTGGGGCGGAGTTACATTTTGGTAGCTACTCAGTCTCCAGGTTTCTCAATCCTCTTGCTCAAAGCTAACACATTTGAGATTGATTTATTTTAATCAATTTTCAAAATGCTTGGAATGCTCGAGAACAGTTGTGAGTCACCATCATTTCAACATAATTGTTTCAGCATCGTGGTGAGACCCACAGTCGAAAAAAAAACCATCTAGGAAATTCTATTCCATTCGTTGTCATATTTATTTCTCTATCTCTCTTTGTCCTTTTCCTCACTTTCTTGACTCCTAGACGGTGCGGAGATTTATGAGTGCCCTCTCTACTTCTATCATCAATTTTTTTTCAAAATTTCGGTGCATCAGAGTAATAAATTAATCTCGGTTGATCTGCAACAAATTTTTTAGCGTGTGAACGTGAAAAATCGGGGAACACATGACGGGACCGTGCAAGTTGCCCTTCATCTCTTGCCGATCCTCTCAATTTTTACCCGCTCTCTCCGCCCCAAAAATTGTTTTCTTATCAGTCACTGAATGGGCTCTCGTTTCACTTTACACTGTAGAAAACAGCAAAAAGAAGCGAAAAAAAGAAAGAAGAAGATGAAGAACGGGATTTTTCGAGAAAGTTTTCCGGATTTTTGAGCAAAGAAACGTTTTTGAAACCTGAACCTGAGAGGGGTTGTATAGTCAGATAGTTGACTTTCTTTCTCCCTCGTTCCATACTTTTTCTTCTCTTTTTTGTACTACTTCTTGGTTGTCAGTTCATCTCTATTTTTATCTTAAGAGTCAAAAATCTATGATTGATATGCTTAGGGCAGAAAGTTTAGGCAGAAAGAGACGAGTAAGTTCAACCCTTTCATTCATTTTTTTTGTTGCTTAACAGTCATTATCAGAGTCGCAGGTTTTGTTTACGCTCCATACTGTTTCCTTCTTTTTTCACAACGCGACCTTTTCTGGGGAAGACGATTCTTTTGTCTATTCGATTAAATCGGCATTGCACTTCCAAATTAGAACACACAGACACAAAAACGATTGGTAGATGGAAAAGAACCATTGTTGCAACATCTACCTCTCTCTTCCCTCCTCCAACTTCCACTTCCTCTTGATCGGAAACCACAAAACGCATTTTTTTCAAAAGTTTCTGCTTTCATCTTTTGAAAAGTCGGCAAAAACGCCCACTCTGTTGATTGAACAGTTCAGGCTGCAAATTGTTCCTCCCTTTGATATTCTATGGCGGCTAATATCACAAGTCCTAAGATTTTTCAAAGTTTGTAGCCTTGTGGCAAACCAGCATAACATTTAGAAAAGGGCGGGTAGAGTCCCTGAAGATTAGGGGTTAGTGCTTATTCATATGATTTGAAATTGAAAACTAAAAGGGAAATAAAACGTGATCTGTTAAATCTTTTCGTTTTGTATTCGGAGATTGGCGGTGACTTGGAAGAATTCAAACGACTAACCTAGGTGATAAAGAAAGAAAAACAACGATAAAATTCTCAGCGTTCTCATATACCTGTATTGGCTGTATGACCTTCTTCTTCCTTTTTGTTCCGGGGGGCGCTCATATTGCCCCCGCTCCCCCCTCACAGTCCTCATTCCCTCTTCCGAAGACGACGCTCCTCTCTCTAGCAACCTTTTTCTTGCTTTCAAACTCTTCTCTTCTGTTTCATAGCCCGATCGTCACCTCGCAACGTGGTGCTTGTGCTGGCCTCGTAGGGCAAAGAGGATGTATGGGAAAATCAATTTTTGTTTTCTTTTCACTATCTCTGTCGGTTTCTATCAATATATATCGTATTTGGCCCTGTCCGCCCAATCTGTTTCTTTCTCTCTTTTCTCGCTCCTTGATCGAATTCTGTCTCTCTCTCTTTCTCTCTCTCTCTCCCTCTCGCTTGTTCGTTCCACCTCTCTCTCTTGTTATTTCAATTTTAACATTTATTTCTACACCCCATCTCTTTTCAAACACATACCCACATCAAAGGGGTGTCGTCTCTATTCTTCCTATTTCTGTGTTATCACACTTTTTTTGCTGCCAAACTCTTCTGCTATTTCCGAACAACTGATCCAACAACAGCTGTATTTCAGGGGGAATGGCGGACGTTCTTACCAAAATTCCAGATACGAGTAGGTTTCTCACTTTCAGATTCTTATTCGGACACGCAGAGGGTTACAGTAACTATACTTGCAGACTGGGTCCGTCTCGAAATTGAGCCTGTCCAAGTGAGCCACGACGGAGACGAGACTCTCAACTTTGCTACCGTTCAATCTGTGGTCCCTGGCGCTCATGGACTTTACTACCGAGATGACGGAGAGAGAAAAGCTCTTTTGTGAGTACTGTAGTGTCACTTCCGATCTATTCAATTTCTCGGTTCACTGGGTCACTAATTAAAACAAACCATCTGCTTTTCTGTTTCCGTCAATTTAGTCATTATCCCCCTGTTGAACACATAGACAATAATCGGGATAGAATGGAGAGAAATCAACCTGGCGCGTGAGAATCGTTCCATCAAAATGAAAAATTGATGTGTCCCCCTCCTCTTTCTTGGTCTTATCAAAGTTTACAGTTCTCTTTATACTCGTAACCTTAACACCAGGTGAAACATGACTTGTTTAATTCAATGTGATAGGTCAATGTAAACAATTTTCACAAAATCAGTTGAGAGTGATAATTTGAAACCGGTTTTGCATATGTACGTAGAAATATTAATAGGCAAACGGGGATTTTTGATTTCACCGGAGGTCGTACATTAGAAAATTAACATAGTTGTTGATTTCTGGCATGGGTGGGATTCCAGGAAAGAAAAACAAGGGATTCTCAATAAATACACAATAAAGTCAATAAATTCAATAAATACAATAAATAATAATAATAAGGTCAATAAATACACAGCTATGTAATTTTCAATTAATTTCTGACCATTTTAGTTATTTTCCAGAATCCTGGAGCATGGCTTTCGCTAGCTTCCATTTTTTTTTCGAAATTTTGGACGATGTAAAACCGCTCGAGATAGAAAACTTTACATTCACTGAATTTTTTGAAAAATCCAAGTTTTTCAGCTATATGCCAATTTTGGAAAGCACCTGTTTTTCACATTTTCAGTTCAAAAACCAGCCAAAAAAAAGATGTTTCTCATTAATTGGCCAGTAGCAGAGAATAGAATTTTCAAAAACTTCTGTGAATGCAAAGTTTTCGATCTAGGTCTGTTTTACGCTTTCCAAAATAATCAAAATGATCGGAAACTGGACAGCCGAATTTCAGACTCCTAAAAATTGTGAAAATCGTAAAATGGCCAAAAAAGCAACTGGAATAAAGTTGTTGTGAAAACCTGCAGATGAGGTTTTATAGGACTCAAAGAACAAACCAATGCTAGTTAGTGCTAGGTTTTTATCTTTCCGATCTCATTATGTTTTTATTAGAATCTTCTTTTTCTCTCATCGGTCAACAAACTCATTTCTCAATTTCAAGGTTCGACAACAACACCGGCAAGGTTTACCCGCCGCCACAGGGATGGGATTCGGTGCCGATTTTTATCCATTTAGGTAGGTTGTCTGTCTTCAATCTTTCTTTTCTATTTCTTTTTCTCCTTTTATCTTTTTTTTCATTTGCGAGAAAGATATAAATTTGTCAAGAAAAAGAAACAATAAATTACGAATAGTGTCTAATGTTGTCTTTGTAGCACACGGATCACGCCACAGCCACGGAACCCACTTTGCCGACTACTCGAAGGCCAACGAATCGTTCGAAAAAAATATTGCGGCCGTCCAGAAACTTTTCGGTAAGCAAACGCGAAAATAAGAACTATGAAAACCGTTGTCGATTCTTTTGTGTCTTACAAAACACGAACAATGTTCAGCCGCTGCTGGTCTTGGTGGCAGACGATCGGAGAAAGTCTACACCGCCAGTAAGACTCGTGCTCGCAGCACGTCGAAGAAGAATCAACCACGTAGCCAATTCGATGCTCAACCTGAGAATGTGAACATCAGCGAAGAGAGCGAGGGCAGAGATTCCGAGAAGGAGAAGAACGATAGACAGATGGAGAAGCTCAAGAACAAGTACGAAGAGGTCAAGATTAGGTAATTCCTAGGCCAACAAGAAAATCTTTGAAAAATCATACCTCTCACAGAGCTAAAGAGTTCAAATCAGACTTGGCTGCTGCTCAGCTCAAGATCAAGACACTCGAGAAAAAATTGGAGAGTGTCAAGGAATCCGGATATTTCGAGGAAGATGGTGACAAGTTCGTCCACATTGACTCGGATTGTTACAAGTCTCCAGATCATGATGAGGAAGTCAAGTGAGTTTTCAGATAATCTGAATCCTTGGAAATATGGAATTTCAGCAACTTGCACAACGTGATTGAGGAGCTTCGCGACAAGTTGGGCTTGATCGAGACAAAGAACAAGGATCTTTCAAGCAAGTACGCCGAGAGCCAAGAGTATTTGAAGAATGCTCAAGACAAGTGAGCATTGTCTGTTTGATACCACACATGCTTAGAATATTTTAGGGTCGGATACTTGGAGAAGCAGTTGAATTCGGAGACTCACGATGAGACCAAGACAACTGCTTACCGTTCACTCGAGATCAAGCTTGGCTTGGCTCAAGCTGCTCTTCGCTCGGCCGAAATTGAGAAGCAGAACCTTCAAGAGGCTAACTGGATCACCAGCGAACGCGCTAGCAAGATCGAGCAGGAGAATGGATATTTAAAGGGAATCACTGAGCAGTTAAAGTGAGTTTCTATCTTGGATTCATCCAAATATCGATTTTCTGTGTTCCAGGGCTCGTGCTGACAGTTCGCATGTTGAGAAGTTGCTCAAGGATAGCGAGAAACGCGTCTGGGAAATCAACGAGGAGAAAAGTAAGCTCGAGTGGCGGCTCGGCGAGCTCTCTCAGTGGTGGAACGATGCGAAGTGGAAGGTCGGAGAGTTGGAATCCTCAGTTGCGTTCCAGAGAACTTTGCTTGACACAGCAAATTCGAAAATTCAAAGTCTTAACGATCAGTGAGTTGGGAATGAAGTATAGGGCACAGTATTAATAGGCCGAAATCTGGATTTTTTCCTGAAAAACTGAATTTTTAAGGTTGATACAGGAAGTGAGGTGAGGCTTGTGTTGGAGAGTTTTTAAGTGTTTCAGAATGTTCGAACTGAGAAATTCATCTCTTGATTATAGCCTTGCCAAATTCCATGAGCAAAGGCATAGAAAGCTTTCTCGAGCTCGTCTACTAACCAGGTTTTTCACTAAATAGTGTGATTGTGGTTTGTAGGTTACAAATCGTTTTGTTGGTACTTTGTTATATTTTGTCAATATTGAGAAAAAATTTTAGTATTTTTGAAAAAAAAAGATTTCTTCAGGAGCCAGTCCACCCAGATGACCATTCCAACCGACGGATTTACCATTAGCCAAGGACACAAAGGAAACTGGAACCTTGCCAAGTAAGATTCTTCTAAGATTGAAATCTAAATCTCCCAAAATTTTCAGTGGATCAGCACAACAGTTCACCGGAGCCATTCCTTCAATCCCACTCGTCTCAGCCCTTCCATTCGCAGGAGCCAACCCCTTTATCTTCGGAGGCGCCAATGAGGGAAGGAATGTTACCTTGACTATCGCCAACGCAGACCATGAAGTCTATTTGACAGTAAGACAGTCATCAATCATCTGAAGATATCTAATAAATCACGTTTCAGGGATCATTCATCAACTGGAAGTGCACTTTGAAGTGCGAGAAGTTGGCCAACGGAAAGAAAGGAGTGACGGTCAATTTGACGCGTGGAAGGTACACTTTTCATTTGTTTAACAAAGTGGAATAATTGATATTTTATAGACACGAGTTCCGTTTCATGATCAACGGCGAATGGTCAACATCGACGGACTATCAACAGGTGCCAAACGGTTTGGGCGGCCAGAACAACGTCATCTTTGTTGAATAATTCTACGGCGACACGATCACTTACATTGATTCATTTTGTCTTAAAATTACTTTGTCTCCAAAAATTTCTTTTCTCTTCACTCTCATGTTCTTTTTGTGTACCATTACAATTCCTTTTCCCCCAAAACCCCCCTCATCCCAAACATTGCAGTTAATCCAACCCCTTTTTTCCAAATTACAGTTTCGATTCACTAGTTTTTTTTAACGAATGTGTTGAGATTCTGAATTCTTTTTTCGGGAACTTTTTTTGGCATCGCCATGATGTGAATGAATGAATTTCGGTTAATGTCAAAAAATATAATTTTTCTCGGTTTATTACTGTTCTGGGTTATGAGAGGAAAAGGTTTCACCGTCAGCTTTTTTCAAGAATTTTTTTTCAAATTTCTCGACGGAGCAGGTTTGCAGAGGAAGAGAAAAAACTTAGTTTACACGAACTTTGTATTGCGAAATCGCATCTGCTAGACATGCTGGTTTCAAGAAACACGCAATTTGTCTCGATCTTGATAAATAAAGTGATAAAGGTTTGTAGCATGCTGCATGTTTGACTCTGATGGTTGATAAAAAAACTTTGAACAAAAAATACAAAAATTATGAGTGCATTTGTTTTTGGGGCCGCATAACCGTTCCATTCGAACGAATTGTTTAAAAGGGTACAGCCTCAAGTTAAAATGGAATATGTTTATATTGATTTTCAGAAAAAAGGTACATTTTTCTAAGCGTGTCAACCCACTCTTTGTCGGATTCTCATCCGGTTCTTTTTCGAATAAGCCTTTAAAGTTTCTAAATATTCGTAAATTGAATATTCCGCCGTAACTAATGGAAATGCGCGCTTTCGCACTGGCGCCAAAATATAGGCGGGAAATCTGTGAATTTGTTTTCTGTTCCCGTTTTTTCATCCATTCTTGTTCGGAGAAGGCCTTTTCCCCCTGTTTACCGATATCCCGAGCGTTGGCTCATAGTTTCTCTTGTTACCTTGATTTCCCTTGCCTTCTAGTTACCTTTTGCCTTGATTTCCCAGTTTAATAAACCAATTGTGTTATAAAAAGCTGTCTTCTTTGTTGTCTTCTTTCGTCTCACATTCTTCACTGAATTCGCCTTGAATTCAGTGATTTCGTTCCGAGTTTCCGCTTTTCCGTTTCTCTCCGTCTCTTCTCTCTCGTTTCTTTTTCTATTCCGGACTTGTGCACGGTAGCGCGGAGGAGAGATATCCTGCCGTTAAACCTGTACTTTTTCCGACTTGGGGGCCGAGCTTCAAGATTGGTTTCTGTGAAGTAAACTTGGTAAATTCGCCAAGTTCTTCGTTTTCGTTGTGAATTTTGCCGTATCAAGCTTCAAGATTGGTTTCTGTGAAGTGAGCGTGGTGAATTCGCTGAATTCTTTGCTTTTCAAGGAGAGATCTTGTGAAAAGTGAGGAAAAAATTCGCTTCGAAAGGCTATCACTTGTTCTAGAAGTGAATATATCAATTTCTGACTGAAATTCTTCGAATTTCGCTTAGAATTTGACAGAAAATACCATTTTTCAAAGGCAAATTCTTGATTGATAGGTAAATTCTGTTAAAACCAGTCAGAAAAATCGATAGCATTTTTGTCATCGGAAACCGCCAAATATGGTTTTTTGTCGGAATTTGTTATCGCTGTTACCTTCTGATACCTATTCACGTCCCTTATCGTCTTCTTTTTGCTTCAAATCGTTAATTTTCTTGGATTTCAACGAGAAAATCGTATTTTCAGGCTGTCCAGATGATTCCCCTACCAGAGAATCAATCGCCGCCTTCAAATCTGCCGTCGGCGCTGCTGATCAATTCGTTGGATGCTCCCAATGAGCTATCCGAGGAAGAACAAATTCGTCTTCGCGAAGAAGAGGAGGAAAAGCGTCGGCAAGAAGAAAAAATTGCTGACGAAAATCGTCAAATTCTTCTCCAAGAAGAACAAGAGAAAGAGGAAGCAGAGTTTCTCGCCGAAACTTGTGAAGAAAATTTTGAAGAACAGCGTCAGGTGAGACTCCAGAAAAACAGAGAATTTGAGAAATTGTTTCGTGCGGAATTGAAACAAAGCACAAGCTTAAAAGAAAGCAGTGTTACAAAAATTGTCGACAAAGCTTTTTCGATGATTCTTGAGAAAGATGAAGTCATTGATAGCAAAGATCTCGCTATCACAAAATACAGAAATATGATTCAAAATCTGAACGATCGAGTTTTTCAGTTGACAACAACTATGGAGGACGTCGGAGGATTCTTCACGCCTTTCAACAGCAACTCAGAGGACGGAAGAAGCAACAAAATGGTGAAATTTTTAGAAGAAAATGAACTCGAATCTGTCGAAGAATTGCAAGAAAAACTGACGGAATTGAGCAGACTCAAGAGAGAAAGACAACTTCAACAAAAATATTTTCAGGCAATGCGAGAGCAAGCCAGAAATCAAATTTCCGAAAATCCTGCTCATTCAAGTATGAATTTGGAATTCAAACTGGAATCGGAGCGTCTGAAAAAAGATAAGAAGCGTTTGGAAGAAGAAAATCGACTTCTGAAGCTTCAAATTCCGCTAAATTCACTGTTTCGCATCGAAGAAGCACAACAACGATGTGTTGCAAGTCTGCCGAAGCTTGTGAAGACTCCCGACGTGTCGCCGATGCCAAAAGGACCGTGTGAAGCAAGGAAACCACCGGAAAATATGTCTCGTGAGTGTTTTGTTAAGGAAACTGCGCGCGATGCGATTTATGACGAGACTATGCATGAGAATTTCGCGCAAGACTTTGATTATAATGAGAGTGAGAAATACACGCCGAATCGTTATTATCAAAGTAATTGGGACACCGGCAAAGCATCAGAAACAGCTTTTTTGTCAATGATGCAACAAATGCACATGCAAAATCAGCTTTGTGATCCGCCAAAATACACTGCTGAAGAGAAAACTGCTTCCATGGATGCTTTGTGAAAACGTTTCTAATTAAATATGGCGGTCTGCCTCCAAAACAGCAAGTTGTGCTGCTAGAGTCTAATTTCTTGTCGGGAAAGGCGATGAAAGTATTCAAAGGGCTTCCGGAGTATGCAAAACAGTCTTTTCAAACTGTCATGAGAAGGATGGCTGATAGACTGCGAGTTTCTAGAGAAGATGACTCAAGACGCGCAAAATCTAAATGGGAACAATTGCATAAAAGAGAAGGTCAGTCAATCGAAGACTATTGCCTTGCAATCGATGAGCATTCTAAGCGCGCGTTCGTAAGAATGGAGCCTGAAGAGCTATCGTCGTTGAAATGTCAAAAATTGCTTAATGCAATTTCTGATAATGAAACAATGGCGTGCCTCATTGAATCGAAACTGAATGATACTTCTGAAATTGATCATTATGAAGTTGCCAGAGAAATCGCCATCAGATATGAGCGAAGCGTCAAAGAGAGACAGAAGAATAGAAAGAAAGATGAAGCGAGTGAAAAGAAGGATAATAATTCTTTTGTTCACAATACTCAAAATCAGCAGAATTCTAACAAAAGTTGGTCTCAGAAGCAGAATCAGAATCGTAACCATCAGCAACAGTTCAACTCGCCTAGCAATAGTTACCAGTCGTATTCGTCGAACAATAATTATCAGTTTACTTCGTCACTTCATCAGTCTCCTCCAATAGTACAACCGTCTTCGTTTTCAAATCAGCCTTAGTCGTATACTCAGTCTCCGCCGACTATACAACCGTCTCAGAAGCAAGATGTATCAAATCAGAGTCAGTCTTTCCCAGAAATTCCGGTTAATAATGACTATTCATGCCGAGAATGTAGCGCTATCGGATGTCATGCTCCAACTTGTTCTAAAGCTCCAAGAAATGCTAAATATGTGCCTACATGCAATCGTTGTCGTGAAAAAGGTCACTCAGCGAACTATTGTCCTCAACAGAATGTAGCAATTCCGGTTCCATCTGAAACCAAAGACTCTAATATCGCTATTATCTCCACGTTGGATATCGATTGGAGCCAAACTTCTCTCAATGACATTTCTGCAAACAAATCTTCTGTTCAATACAAACAAGGAAGAATTGCGGGCGTTGATATGGAAATTCTAATAGATAGTGGTGCAAGTATTTAAGTTATGCCTCATTCTTTGTGGAAATCTATTGTCGCAAAGAAAGGAAAAGAGTGGGAGAAGAAAGTTCCCATTGAAATTCCGAACATCCAGAACGCGGTAGCTGCTGATGGTGAGCCCGTAAATCTGTTATTCCAAGTCATTCTTGAAACTTCAATTCGTTCCAAGACTAGGAAAATTCCGATATATGTTGCTGATGTCTCCAGAAATAATGTCATTCTTGGCTCCAATAATTTCCAAACAATGGGAATTCAGTTGTCAGTTGAAATGGAGCATCGGGAAATAAGGACGGTGTATGATGTTCAGCTAGCTCCCAAATCACATCGGAGTGTAGAAGTTCGCGTAGCAGGAATTTTCGATACTGAGAAATTTTGCCTAGTTCATTCAATAATTGATCAACTTGCTCTAACAGTCTGTCAAGTGGACACCAAGGGAAAAACTTTCCTTATGCTTTCTAATCGCGGAAAAGTTGTCGTTTTCCTAGGAAAAGGTCAACTGATTGCTCATGGAGAATTGGATAAAACCGAAGTATTCGAAAATGAATTGTTTTCTGAGGATTCAGCTGAACATTCGTGTCCAGTGTCCGATGAATCTTTGCAAAAGAATAGTGTTACTGATTCTCAGTGCGATGAAAATCAGAGTGATGTAGTGGATTCTTCTACTCCTTTTAACCTTCTAGTTACCAAGGCTCGTGATAAACAAGAGCTGATCGACTCTTCTCGGCTATATGAAGATGATCAAAATGAACATCATGAATTGGAAATTGTCCCCGAATCTCTCAAACCTCCCCCAGAACCGATACTGGAAAAGGGCGGAGATGTCGCCTTGGGCGGTGTTTTCCGAACAAAGCCTACATGCCGCGTGAAAGAAAACAACTCTCTGCGAAAGGGTTTAGGAATACAGTCTCCAGTCTATCAAAGCAATTCAGTTGCTTGCGAAAAAGAGCTCCTGTCTCAAAACTCGCATCATAACAATCTAATTCAGGATCATCCTGCTCATGCGAATGAAACATCACTCAAAGGAACTCGCATTTTTCTGTCACCAGGGAAGGATCCACCACCTAAATCCAACCGTACCATGTCATGTGAGCATCTTCCAAAGGATTCAAAGGAATTTTTCGAGGATTCGTATCTACCGAAGTTTGCACCTTCATTAGAGCCATGGGATCTACCGTATGGACCTGGATCATCGATGATTTTTCATCCAATGCCAAGCACAACTACAGATGCTGATGCAGATATCTCCGGATCCTCTTCACCAAGAGTCAGCTCATATTTCCAACATGGATAATGTTTAATTACTCTTGTTTTCCCATCATTTTATGCTATCCCTCCCTTCTATTATCTTCGCCCCCTATATTTTTCTTTACCCAGTTTCCTACCGCCCCATATCTATTCCTTCTAATATTATTCTTTCCCCTATATCCACCCTCACAGTATCACTCCCATTCTCCCCTATCTGGTGCTAACTTCCATTGGAGGCGGGACTCGAAAAGGGCGCAGATGTCGGATTCTCATCCGGTTCTTCTTCGAATAAGCCTTTAAAGTTTCTAAATATTCGTAAATTGAATATTCCGCCGTAACTAATGGAAATGCGCGCTTTCGCACTGGCGCCAAAATATAGGCAGGAAATCTGTGAATTTGTTTTCTGACCCTGTTTTTTCATCCATTCTTGTTCGGAGAAGGGCACCAGCTTGGTGAATACCCTGCTTAATCTTCGACAGTTTCATTGGCCACCGTTTTGTTACCGAATTTGCCTTCTTTTGGTTACCTTTTCCCCCTGTTTACCGATATCCCGAGCGTTGGCTCATAGTTTCTCTTGTTACCTTGATTTCCCTTGCCTTCTAGTTACCTTTTGCCTCGATTTCCCAGTTTAATAAACCAATTGTGTTTATAAAAAACTGTCTTCTTTGTTGTCTTCTTTCGTCTCACATTCTTCACTGAATTCGCCTTGAATTCAGTGATTTCGTTCCGAGTTTCCGCTTTTCCGAGTTAAAATAATTGGAATATAAAGAAATCTCAAAAATTGAGTCTTGAAAAATTGAATGAAAACCTTCAGAATCAAACGTTTCTGAGAGCTGAAATTGTTTTGTGGATAACATCGATTTGGTTTCTATGGCCTGCAATGTAGTACAATTATATAAGACAGTAGGGGCTGTGAAAAGAACACACCTCCTGGGAAAAAAACAGACCCCATCGCCTCCTGAACGACCAAACGTTTAAATATCCTCTCAAACGCCCAGGCAGATGAGGTGCACGGTTGATGGAGTGGATAGTCTTCCATCTACAAAACATACGGCAATGAGTACGGCTCCCGCCGTGGTAGCGAGTGAAAGCACCGTTCCAGGCTGTTCGGCTCTTTCACTCCCCTGCACTTGCTGGTCTACTTACTTTTTACAGTTTCTATTTGAAATGTTCTTGTATTTCGATTTACAACGATCTATGAAAAAATCATAGCACAAATGGGAATTGAAAGAAAACATGATTTCATAAATCTTCTCCTACTTGATACTCTTACGAAACTTTTAAAACTATTTTTTTTACTTTCACGTAAGTAACTCAACATTCCTATAGTCTTGTGTAGCATGTGGTCATAGCTTACCGAACGCTTCCTGTCCATTGATTTCTCTAATAGGTAGCCTATAGAGTTGAAAATCAGAACTTTCAAAAAATATGCTCAAACATAGTAAGAATATTTTCAAAACGTGTTTTTTTTTCTCAAAAATTACTTACATTTTATCTCTTTTTGGAAAAGCGCATCTGATCAAATTGAAAATTATGGGTACGTTTTTTTCTAAATTGTTTTCTGTGAGAATGAATACAAAAAACTTATTCTTCAAGGTACGAAGAAGACGGGCAAATGTTCATTTTGAAACTTGCAGGGTGATAGCTGGTAGACATGTATTCAAACCTGATCTACTTCAAATTCCTAAAAGCCGCTTTGTTTTGAGACTTTGAGGTCAAATATCTGAATTTCTTCAAAAGTTATCAAAAACATGTAAACTGAAAATGTGCTCGTGATACTACGATAAAGATTATATCAGTTGATATGTTTTTCATATCTTTTACAGAAACTGAGTCAGTTAAGCTCAAAGTTCATGTACTGTGGTAGCTGCTCGGTTTTTGAGAAAAACTCATATCATAAATCAGTTAGATTGTTCCGTTTTTTCAAAAAAAAACGTATCAATATTCTAGTTCAGCTAATCACTCAACATAATTACCGTATTTCCTCCAATAGATAGCCCACGGGCTTCTATTTCTCAATCTCATTCTGAGGGTGGACTAATATTAGAGGTGGGCTTCTATATTTTTCAATGATTTATTTTTTTAAAAATTCATTCAAAATTTCAGAATTTTGACAATTATGAAGGTGAAAATTCTGAAATTCAATATTTTGGAAAATTAGAAATTTTTATTCTGCAATTCTTAATTTTAAAATTCCGATTTTCTAAAAAATCTGAAATATTGAAATTCAGAAATTAGAAAATTCAGAAAATAAAAAAAATTGTCGATTGCTAAAATCACAGTTTCAAATAAAAGCCCATTGGCTTCTATTAGAGAGCCGGCTTTTATTTTTCAAAGCACCTCGCGGTGTCTATTAGAAATGTGCTCAAATAGAGGTGAGCTTTTATCAGAGAAAATACGGTAATTACAGTTCCAAAGGCTTTATATCAAGGAAAAAAAAATGAAAAAATGTTTTTTAGATTCCAACTAAAGTTAGGCGCTAGACTCAGAAAATAGATGACGAATATCTTAGTATGGGTGAAAAAAAGTGATGTGGACATAGAAAAGTCTGAGTCTGAAAGGCTGATTCGGGAACGAACGAATGTGTTCTAAGAAAATATGTTTCGCTTTTTTTTTAATTCCTTTTCGAGAGCTTTTCTGAATTGAGAATTTCGGAAATTCCCATTAAAAATCTTTTAAAAAGTTAGTTTATGGTTTCTTTCATTTCCATTTCTAATTTATTAATCCAAAAATTATTTTCAATCTAGTATTCCAATTTTCAACTTAAATATAAGATTTTGCAGGTGCGTTTTTTGAGTCTCTAAAAGTTATATTTCTTTTCTGATATTATTAAAAAAGCTGCAAATTTGATCACAGATTCCATTTGTGGGAGTGAGAATGTTTCGATTTTTGACTGATGTTTGTGCTGGAAAAACTTTATAGCAGAATGTGTCTGGCCTTTCTTACATTTGCATTTCTAAAATGAAAAAGTTTTTTTGCTTTTATTAGGTTGCCGGACCCTCAAAATAAGGAATTTATCCTTTTATTTTTTGCTTTGCACATCCCTTGATCTTTTTTCGTTTTTTTTTCATCCATCGAAACTCCTCAAAAATTTTCTTGAAGTTGTTGATTTGCCGAAGATCTATTGCTTTCATCATCCCTATCCGTCTCATATAACTTATCTCTTTCATATCCCTTTTTATCACTTCCTTTGACTGTTTCTCCGTCCCGAGCGGGGCTCATCACACCGCGTTTCGTTTGCGTGAGCCTTTGGCCTATCGGACAATCGAAAGAGATAGAGGGTAAACTGTGTAAAGCATGTTCGGCAAAGAAAGATGGATGCCGACGCGAGAGTAGGAACAGATGGCATTTGACGACAATGAAATAGCAGATGGCACGATGAGAGTCTTTTGAACCTCGTCCTTCATCCGGCTACCACTTTCTTCTCAGTTTCACAACACGTTTTTCTGCTCCGAGAAAACTTTCCGGATGAAAAAAAACAGAAGAAAACGAAAAATAAGCTGTTGTGTAATATCGTGTGTATGTGCCACCGAGCATTTTGTGTCAAGAGTTGAGTAAAAACAAAAAGTGAAAGGAGAGAATGAATTACCCACTGGCGTGTGTCAATTGTCACTGGTCAAAGAACTAATACAACAGGAAATGAAACCTGTAAACAAGTTGGGAACGTTGGTTACTGAGAAAACAACAGGAAACTGATGGATTGGTCCACAGCTTCTGGACCACGATTACGCGAAAAAAAAATCTGCAAAAAATCGTCCGGGTTTCGAAAAGCAATGAATTGAAAATGAATGCCTGGGAAGCAAAATTACCGTAACACTCTGATTGAACGACATCTCTGATTTTTAACTTTTAGCCACTTTATCTCGTTTTCTGTGAAAGATATGAAAGTTGTATCAACTGATAAATTATTTATCATAAAGTCACTAATATTTTGTCAATTGACAAATTTTGATATCTTGCACACAAATTAAGATAACTGAATTCAAAGATGCCTGCGTGGGCGAGCTTCTATTACAGATAATACGGTATTAGAAAAACAAAGAATTACATATCTGGCTTTTGGAGTTTTTGTATGGTTTTACACAGGTTGCGTTTAAAAGAGATTCATTGTGCATGATAAAGTTTTTAATGATTAGGAACTAAATTACGAGAAATTTGATTGTTTCTGTTTTTCGGGAAACAAGGATTACTCTACCTCTGTTTATTGATATTCTTGTCTTTCATTTGCTTTGGCTTTGAATTTTTCTAAGTTGGCTTCTCACTCTACTAGTCTTTGCATTCTAACTAATCAAAGTTTTGTTGCCACCACCTAACGAAGCCATTCGATTTACTAAAATTTATATTTTGGATAGCAGCTCAAAATCTTGGATTTAGATTTCCAAAAGCTTCTTCTCAGTGCTGTATAGAAGATAATCCCCACCCTATTCTACATATATTGATAGGCAGCACCACTTCGTGCCATTAGTTGTCACGACAACAGACAGCTAAATTCTATTCAGAAAATTTATGAATAGATGTATTATGCCTCCTGTGAAATTAGATTAATTTTATTTTTCGACTAGTCAGACGGACGCCTCAAAATATTTTCTGATTTTTTGAACATTTTCTCATGAATCTGTATTTTCCGATAATACGAATAACAAAACATGTGTCATGGACAGCGTTTGTTATTTCTTATAAAACAATCGTCATTTGACAAAGCTATTTGTGTTTATCCTTTGGCACATTAGGATACCGTACACTTTTCATAATTCTCATCCACAAATATCGCGTCTTTTATCTCCCTCTTGCCACATTGGTTCAAGTAGATTCTCGGATCCGATATCCCATTCTTAGCCCCACACCTCTGCCCACGCGTCGAGGGCCGCGCAGAAACTCAAACCGTTTCCTGGCTCCTCTCCCATTCTTGTATCCCTTCCTTCCATTGTCTTTTTCGTTTCTTTTTTCTCGATTCAGTAAGTTCATTTGCCGAGTATTTATGAATGGGAAAAAAGAAGAAGGACGAACAAGAAGAAGACGGGCGCTGCGGACACACGATGGCAAGGGACCCCGTTGCTCTTTTCTCAATTCTCGAGACACTGAGCAAGACGTGGAGTCGTAGATCCGACTGGCAAACAACTTTCTATCTTCTCCCCCCAATGTGTTTTGTGTGTGCGTATGTGGCAGTTGGCAAGAAGGCAAAACCAAAAAACTATGCGCGCGGCGCCATGGGCAGCCGCACCGAGAGACCCCAGGGTTTCGAGAGAGGGAAGTGCGTTTGGGAAACCGTATGAAAGAAAAGAGGGTGAGAAATTGAGCAGTCAGTTACAAAAATGTTTGTATGTTCTTCTCTTGTATACCTCCTCCGAATGATGGTCAATGTTAAAGCAGTGGCAACGGAAAGTATTTGAGGTCACGTACACATAACGTGTGGAGTACTGTCATTCAAAAGAGCAGAACTTGTAACATAATCTGTTAGGAGCAGAAAGGACAGAAAGGGCAAGCACAGTTGCTCATTGATCAAGAACTGTCAACTGTCGATCGACCCCTTCGGAATATCTGTTCTTGGTACAATCCTAACGTGAATCACTAGCCAGCACAGTTTCACAGCTGCAACTACCTTCTAAAAATTGCATCACTTTCAGTAACCAATTTTTTTTTTGAAATACAAAATTATGAATCATATTGCATGAAACAAATCTAATAGCTTTTTCCCGGTTTAACAAAAACAACTGTCACGTCATTCCATTCCATTCCCTCCTTCTCCGATTCTGTTTTGTTTCAAAATTACACGCTGCAAATCAGGGGTCAAGTTACTAGAGGGGTTGGCATGATGCAAACCGAAAAATCAGATCCTTGACATTTGGAGAAGTAGAAGAAAAGGAAGAAGAAGAAACATCTGAAAATGTTATTCAAACTATAAACCGTCGGCCTTATCAGCGCCTTGGAATTTCAAGTATAGATACAATGTGAAAAAATTCAAATGTCTTAAGAATTGATGACCTTCTTCCACAACGATCGATCTTTTGATCCTCTACAGTAACCAATGAGACATAGTGCAACATGCAAATTAGTGCCAATCGGTCAGTGTCATTCAGTGCCACTTGCGGAAGAAACTTTGATGTTTTGAATAATCGTCCTATTCTCTTTTGCAGTTTTAGTTCTCCCAAGTGAATAAATTTCGCGGCTAGGACACTTGGCCCGCGCCGGAAAACAATGATACATTCATTGTGTACGTGTGTTCCCTCGCATCTCCAAATAGCAGAAAAATGACTGGTCGCTCTCTGTATCAAACGCGCGGTGATGGTGGTGGTGTTGATAACACAATTGATACATTGAGAAACTGGGAAACGTGAGGTTCGCAAAACGAAGAAAAAAAAGCTAAAGTTGGGTCACGGAGATACACTCGTTGATCTTTCGAAGTGTGAAAGATTTTCAAAAAAATTTTTCCTGGAAACGATCACCCAAACCAACAAATCAAACATTCTTCTTGCTGGAGTTTTTGCTCATGAATAATTCAATTTCTCAAGACTCAGAAATAAGAAAAAAATATGCTAACAGAAACTGGAGCTCATCAGACTAGAAAGAAGAGAGCCAATTAGGAAAAGTGCCAAAATTTCACTAATTGCGTTTCCGACTGAGGATTAGTTCAGGTATCAAAAGATGGCGGGTAGGGCAAAGAGCAGCACGTAGACCAAATGTAAACATGAATTCCGTCCTAGACCTATGCAACTGTACACATCCGAAATTTGTATTTGTCTTCTGTTCATGCTCCTCGGGACGTCATCAGAGCCTCGGCTCCAAAATATGTATCAGTCTTCAAATCCAAACTTTCAAATCCTCACAAGTTAGTCGGATTTCAGGTCTACGATTCATTCCTCTTGCAGTAATCCTTCCAAAACCAACCCGTAAACAATTTTTGTGGAGATTTTTGGAGGTGTCGAGTCTATTTTCAATTACCAAATCTTCTCTAAACCCTCCTCACTTTTGCATGCTATTTCTCTCTGCACAGTTTTATTTCCGAACGTCGACTCATAATCGGTTCAGTTGGGGAGGAAGGGGCGTTGGGGTCTGTTTTCCGTCTCATCGTCGCGCCCACTCCGCGTTTTGCATGCTCTTCGTGCGCCCACTCGCTGCGTCTATTATCAAAAAATATCCGTCGTTGTTTAGGGGCGGAGCGATAGCAAGATGCTGCGAGAGGCCTACTCGACCTCACTTCACTGTGTCCAAGCGCAAGAAGGAATGTCGGTTTCCCCAGACGTGATCGCCAAAATCGAGGAGGGCTATGCCAAGCTCCAGGTATGTTTTGGACCTTACTCATAGGACCTACACCACTATCAATTCTTCCAAACAACAGTATCTTACAGGCTGCCCCAGAGTGCCACTCTCTTCTCAAGAAGTACCTCACCAAGGAGGTCGTTGACCAACTCAAGGACAAGAAGACCAAGCTCGGAGCCACTCTTCTCGATGTGATCCAATCTGGAGTCGCCAACTTGGACTCGGGAGTCGGAGTCTACGCCCCAGACGCTGAGGCTTACACTCTCTTCAAGCCACTCTTCGACCCACTGATCCAGGTATGTTGGGAGGGGTTGAGAAAAGGGTAACTTATCGATAAGCAGCATAAACGCGCTAACTCTCTGCTTTATGTTTCTCTTTTTCTTTTTCCGTGGTGAGTTGATGCAAATGCCCGGCGCGTCAGCATGCACAAAAATGTTGTTGTAGTACAAGGAAATGGAAGCGAAATAGGGAGAAAAGGCGCGATTTCAAATGGGATTACTAGCGCATTGGGTGGGCAACAGTAGAAACGAAATGGCCTCAAAGTTGTTGGCCTAACCAACTATGTTTGTCTCCCGTGTCCCTCTAGCAATTATTATGAAAATGGCCACCTGGCGCTCGGCAAATGTATAATCGGCGTCGCGCCATTGAGGCAAGGATTTATAATAGTGGCCAATGATTTTCAGGATTACCACAACGGATTCGCCCCAGATGCCAAGCAGCCAAACACCGATCTCGGAGAGGGAAAGACTGCTGGACTTCCAGATCTTGATCCAGAAGGAAAGTACATCAACTCCACCAGAATCCGTTGCGGACGTTCTCTCCAGGGATACCCATTCAACCCATGTCTCACCGAGGCCAACTACCTCGAGATGGAGTCTAGGTCAAGGGAATCTTCGACAACATCACCGACCCAGAGCTCGCTGGAAAGTACTTCCCACTCGATGGAATGACCAAGGAAGTCCAAGACCAACTCATCAAGGACCACTTCCTCTTCAAGGAGGGAGACAGGTAAGGAGTATTACAGATTTCCGGAGAATTCCATCTCATCCCATCATTTTTCAGATTCCTCCAAGCCGCCAACGCTTGCCGCTATTGGCCAAAGGGACGTGGAATCTTCCACAACAACCAGAAGACTTTCCTCATCTGGTGCAACGAGGAGGACCATCTCCGTATCATCTCCATGCAAGAGGGAGGAAACGTTGGACAAGTCCTTGAGCGTCTCATCAAGGGAGTCAAGACCATCGAGAAGCAGGCTCCATTCTCCCGCGACGACCGTCTCGGATGGCTCACCTTCTGCCCATCCAACTTGGGAACCACCGTCCGCGCTTCCGTCCACATCCGTCTTCCAAAGATCTCGGCCAAGCCAGACTTCAAGTCGATCTGCGATGGACTCAAGCTCCAAATTCGTGGAATTCACGGAGAGCACTCCGAATCCGAGGGAGGAGTCTACGACATCTCCAACAAGGCTCGTCTTGGACTCACCGAGTTCGAGGCCGTCAAGCAAATGTACGACGGAATTGCCCACCTCATCGCCCTTGAGAAGGCCGCTTAAATTCCTTCATGGACACACTCAATTTGAAACTGGCTGCTGGCTGCTACACAAATTTCTCTCTAATTTTCATCTCATTTTGTAAACTTTAACTTTCCTTTCCTACTTGGCTAGTGTTAAATGTTGTATTTCGTTTACTCGAATACTTATTTTTCTGCTTCAATAAAGTAAAGTGCACCGGAAAAAATAGCCTATTTTGACGAGAAGATGGAGATGGAGTTGGTAGATTTCAAGAAAGCTCTCGAAAGTTTTGATGACATCACGTCTCCGTTTCGGCAGAGAAGTGTCGCTCGCCGGATAGTTTGAAATGGCCTGCTGTGTAGTAGAATGCCGTCCTTGAACTGACACTGAAAACAACTTCTTTCGTGTTCCGAAGAGAAAAGGATTGTTTATCCCTCGCAAAAAGTTGTGAAATCGGTTGTTGTACAAGATGACTGGGTAGTGTACTCTGTAATAAACAACCGGTTGTTGAGACCTTTTGAACAACGGTCAATTTTGAACAGATTATGAAAGAACGAGAAGAAAAAGATTGCGACTAGAAAAAGGAGAGATGCGAGAAATGGAATCGTCAATATTTCAAATTAAATAGTTTTCCCAGAAATAAATGATTCAAAAAAAAAATAACCACACTTTCAACTCATATTAGGTTGGCGGGAAAGTCTTTGTCACTTTTTCAATAGTTTATTTCTCAAAGAAAAAATAACCGAATAATTAATTATATTGTCCATCATTATCAACAACATGTCTCCAACGTTCCCTCAATTTATGGATTCCATTGCGGTAGAATCCAGCCGGGCGTGAGGCAAAGTATTGTTTGAGTGCCGCTTCGACCGCTCCACGGGAATTGAAGCTTCTTCCTTCGAAGGCACGTGTCATATCGCCAAATAACCAATAGTCGGAAGGAGCAAGATCAGGAGAATACGGGGGGTGAGGGAGAACATTCCATCCATATCCCATCAGCTCCTGCTTCACTTGTTTCGAAACATGTGGGCGAGCGTTATCATGTTGATAGTACACTTTCTTGTCTTTCAGGGCCGAACGGTCGACTGCTTTCTTGAGGTTTCGTAGTTGAGTAGTGTAGAGGTCTCCAGTTATTGTTTTGCCCTCGGGCAGAAGTTCCCAGTAGATGGGGCCGTCCACTCCCCACCACACAGAGAGCATAACTTTTTTCGGATGAAGGCCGGGTTTGGGGACATCCTGTGGGCTCTCTCCTTCTCCAACCCACTGGGATTTCCTGTGGTGATTATCGTAGAAGACCCACTTCTCATCTCCGGTTATTAGCCGGTCCAGCCATCGATCGCCCGCGTGGAGAGTGAGAAGAGTAATCGAATCGTCGACTCGGCGGTCAAGGTTGGCTTGAGTCAGGTGATGAGGTATGAATCGACCAAAAAGTTTTCTCATTCCAAGAGACTTCAAACCTTCAAGGACTGTGCTATGGTGAACTCCGAATGTGACAGCTAGTTCACGGCTAGATTGAAATGGATCCGATTGCAATGCGTGCTTCAGCTTGTCCAAATCCAACTCACGGGGTCTCCCAGAGCGATCCTTTTCATCGAGCGAGAAGTCATCTTTTTCGAAACGATGGAACCAATTGCGAATAGTATTGTAGTGAGGGGCATGTGTGTTGTACACATTCTTCAAGAAAGTTTCCGAATCCTTCATCGTGGTGTGAGATAGGAAGAGGTAAATCAAAACATGTCTGATGTGAATAGCAGTGGGAACAAACATATCGTTTCAATTACAGATGAGGAGCAGGGAAGGAAATGGGGACTTGTTTATATGGAAGGTTCTTATCACCTTGTTATTCACTAGAGTCGATATCATACACAGCCTCCATATACGAGAACAGTGATTAAACAAACAGAGTGACAAAGACTTTCCCGCCAACCTAATACTTCAAGCTCATTTATCGTGCTTTCAAAAGAAGATGCCTAAAATCTGAGAACTTCAAAATTTTTTCTCAAATATAGAATGACACCGTTTACTTTCAAACTTTGAGAGAACTTATCTTGGAACCTGTAAAAGGTACCAAAAAGTAGTTAACTGACAAAGTATTTTTGATATCATAATAAACTCTTTGTCTGTTAACCACTTTTCAATATCTTTCACAAGAAATCAGATATACGGACTCAACGTTTAAGGTTTGTGCGTGATTTTATTTAAGTGTTTACGGTAAGCTGAAAGTTCACATGCAATTCCTACCAAAAACAAATACCTGATATTTTTATTTCGAACGACGAATTTTTTTGAGAAGGTGTAATTATAATATATTCAACGACTGTAAGAATCACAGAAATTTGCGCAATCGATGTTTTCAGCCAAAATTTCAAAATAATTAGGTAAAAAATTTTCGATTTTCTTTCGTTTAGATAGTAATACAAACCTTGAAACATTTGCATCATAAAACCTATAACAGGAGGACCCCACACTGCCAAGTTTGAACAAATTTTTTTGCTCTGTGCACGCCAACAAAAAGTGCTAACTGATGGAATGTTTTTGATATAATGATAAAAAATTTATTAGTTGACAACTTCCCCATATTTTTGACAGATATCGAGATCAATTGGCTTGAAGTTGAAAGTTGAAAGGCCCGAGAAGTACAGGTTTTACAGGTCAATCAGTTTAAATGGAGAACAATTTCAAAAAATTTCAGAAACTTGTTGATTAAGAAAAAAATTGTGAACTTAGCAAAAATAACTGGCTCTTTATGACAAGGGGGGCCTATGAGATCTATGAAAATTTCTATAAAAATTTCGTAATTTGCGCTTGTTTCCACAAAAATTCATCACTTTAAAAAAGTTCACTTGAGACCGGTTTTTTGCATGAAAAACACTATTTTTCCATTGTAACTGTGTGATTTAAATTTTTTCAGCAAAGTCTTTTCTCTCATGGCCATCCTTGTCATAAAAAGCCAAATAACTTTCCCATGTTGAACATTTTTAGGTCAGATTTCCAGTTTCTGGAGTTTGTGGTCTGGATATGGTCGATAAGTTATCAATTTTGAACTCTGATCAGTGATTCTCCAACACTGTACTCTTTTCATATATTACTGAAATGTTGTACATCAAAGTACAAACTTTCTTGAGCAGTAATAGAGAGAAACCATTGCAGTAATTGCTATTTTTCATATTTTCTACGAACTTCCGCCATCCATTATTTCTTCTTGTTCTTTCCATCTTTTTTGTTCTTCACATTCACCTGGAAAACTGAGGTGTGAAACCCCATAAAATATCCTCATTCCATTTCTCGCTAAAAATATATGAAATTCGCTCATTGCAGTGCGTCATTCGATGGTATAATGTAATGCGAATTTCCGGGTTTTCACACTGATTTTCAGTTTTTGATTTCCCACCGCGCGCATTTGTGTGGGGCCAGTCGGTGGAGAGACATGGCGAGAAACCAAAAAGTTTTGTTTTTTTTTTCCAAATCACAGTTTTGCTGATACAAAAATAACTGTCATGACGAATCTGAATGAGAATGTAAAGAACAAAACTTCGGTTGAGACCTGTACTGATTTGATACCAAAATCGAGAGAACTAATTATAGAGACAGAAAGCAAAATATTGAAAAGGGAAGGATGGGAACGAATTGATGTTTGTGTTCAGAGTTCAATGTTCAAAAAAACCAAATTTGCGATGAAAAATCAAAAATGTTGTTATTTCGAATAACAGTGCTACTAGGAAAATTGAACGAATGTTTGGAATTGTTTCTAGAAAAACGTTTAATGACATTAGATTCTAGTATAGGGTTATTCTGAAAAAGTTTGAATTTTTAGAATGTATAAAATTAATTTCAATTTTTAAAGAAAAATTTTTCGAAAAATATCATGTATAGGGGTACACGAATTGTAACTTTTTTTGAAAAAAATTGAAATAAGTCTCGTAACTCAAGGGCTCGACCTATATTTGAACACGTATATGTACGTTACTTGCACTGAGGAATCAGATAGGCATAGTCCCCCGAGCACTTTTTTTTTCAAAAATTGGCATTTTTCGAATTCGGTGGGACTCGAAATTTTCATATTTTCTGTTTTCCTGAAATTCCTTTTGAAGATAGAGCATGGGTGCAATTGACATTAATGTTTGTTAGTTTATCACCTGTGGAATAAAATTTGAATGTCTACCACAAAAATGAACAAAGTTATGGTCGTTCGAAGGGTGCCGACTCCAAACTCGTGAAAAATCATAAAATGTTTCGCGATTTCAACAGACCTTCATAGCGGCTATATATTTGTGGTTGTTCTAGATAGCCGGTGTACTATTATTTGGCATAGGTTTCGTCAGAATCCCCGGGTAACATATGGAGAGCTTCCCTTGTAAGGGTGGTTTTGGAGAAGTTCAGAAACATTTTCATAAACTTCATACCAGCATCACCAGTTGACACAGACACTTACACTGTAGTTTGTGTTAATCTTTCAGTTTCACCTTGTGTAGATATCCTATGATTTTTACTTTCATATGGTACACTACCTTAAATTTCCGTAAACGCGCTAAAAGAATGCTTTTAAACCGGCATGTTTGAGCACATATAACTTATCTGTTTATGAAAATATCGAAAAAATATCGATTGTGTTCAAATAGTCAACTAATGCATTTTCTGATATCTTTTTCAGTAACTGAGATAAGTTAGCAGCTAAAACATGGAAAAATTGATGGAGTCGTCTTATTACAGTAGTCAAGGCTTTAAATAAAATACTATTTCTATTTTTGCGCTTTGATTTTCCGACCGCAGTTCGATTACTAGAATTGCTAAGTAAATCTAATTGAAATACCACTTCAAAGATCAAACTTTTGTTTCAAACGGCAGAAAATGAAAAAAAATCATTTGAGAACCGGTAAATATTTACAAACTATCAATGCGATATCCCACCAAAACGTCAACTTTCATTTGGTTCGAGAGCAATTGGAACTTTTATAAACGAGAGATTAAAGCACATTTCGTCATGAGCTCCCGGTTCTATTTGCACACTGTTCTCTTTTAGTTTAGGGCAAAAGTTTCATTTTTGATTTTGAAAATCTGAACTTTCCAATGTTAGTGTAACTAAAAAAAAACTAAAACGATTCAAAATACTTTTATTAAAAATATTAGCAAGAAAAAAATACAGAACGAAAATGATTAAAGGTGAATATTGGCATAGAAACAGTGAGTGGAGGTGATTGTGTGGGGAAGTCTTGAGATTCGGTAGTTTGAAACTTAGGTGCAATAGCAACTCGATGAAATCATAAGTGGTTCAGCTCATTATTGTTATAATCACCAATTGGAATATTTCTGAATAGACCAATTAAAAATGCTGCTCGAAAGTTGTTAACCGTAGTAGAAAAAAGTATAGGCTGGGGGTGGTCACGTACAGGATTATAGATAGTTTTTTGATTCATAGCTATGTTTTGGCAGAAAGCATTCTGATAAGTTTACATAAGACATAAGTGACAAGGGAATCCGTGGTAACGGTGTCCGGCACCACCACACCCTTAACAGAGAGAAATGCTGAGGTATTGGGATCTGAGATTAGAGACAAGAAAAAATACAAAAAGAATATGGATTATGATTTTGAAAAAGGTGACTAGATGACAATGGGGGGTTTTCTGACACATCGGGAAACAATGACTGAGATTTGGATGAAGTGAGCGATTAGACTTTTTGGGGAGAAAGAGAGACAAGCAACAACAGGGAGAGGAATTAAAATAAATGATGGGAAAGGAACAAGAATAGTGGCTTAGAAATAGAAAAAAACACAAGTTGAGCAACGTTCAGGTACGCTTGAAAAGATGATTATTTGGATGAAGATATTTGATATCTAGTCAACAACAAACAAGAAAAAGGAAGAGAAGGATCGATGCCTCAAATTGGTGACCGCGATCTGTCTCTTGAAACGGATTGAGGTGATGAATCGCGGCGAGATATTCTTCTTGGTGACCATGATCGATCCATTCGCTCTTTCAGTTCGTTGAAGTGGCGTGCCGAATCTTCACGTAGCCGATTAACGCTGCTCGTCATTCCTGATTGAAGTTGAACAAGGGTGTAGATTGAGTTTAAGGCAGTTTCCAGACTCTTCTCGAGGTTACCAACGCGGGTGTCGATGAAAGTGAGAGCCTGAAAATAATTGGAGTAGAAAAAATATTCGGTAGAAGTCATCAGCCCAGATAGTTGTAACACCTACATCTTCAACTTTTGGTGCTGCTGCCTGAGCTGCTTTCAGATCGGCAATTGCAAGTGCAATGGTGTGAAGTTCACTTTCGACATCAATATCCCCCATACCATTCAATTTCTTCTCCGGAACAATGTCAACGGTAGCGGCCGGTGGTGGGAATCCGTGGCTCAGAGTCATGTGGATTGGAAGATGAGAGCCTGAAAAAAGTTGAAGTGAAAAACAGTTGGTGATTTTGATTTTTATCGTTTTTCTATATTATATTTTCTCAAAACGTCATGGCCTGGCCCACCAACTGTTTTCTATATGAACCATCGTACTCATCAAACTACTCATCTCATTTCATTTTTTCAACCGTCCTCGTTTCGCCTCATCTCATCACCATTCAGTGTGGAAAATGGAGGCGCAAAAGCAGTAATGTGTTTTGCCGAGCCCGGACACAACTGTCAGTGCACATTCGACAGATATCAACTGTCGTCCAGCGCCCATCCTCGCCCACAATCCCCCCCCCCCACACATACTACTATCTATTTACGTGCCATATGTTGTTCGACTCGATGGGTACCGGACCCATTCGATTCTGTACACTGTCGGCATTTCACACGATGCCTGTCGAATGGGATACGAGGATTACACTGTACACAAAACTGACAGCGCGATTTGAGAACTGCGAAACTTCGGTTAGATCAGATCGATGATCAGCAAGAGTTTCAGTTTGAAAATGCTCCCACATTCCTATTTTGGCAATGCTATGAAAAAAATCCTAGTCCAACCACCCTGTAATCATATTGCTTGTGCATTTTGTAACGAGTTTGTGTCAGTCAGTGTATGTGTGGGTGTCTATGTTTGTGTGCCGGTTTTTCTGTGCCGGTCCCTGGCGGCTTCAAGCGCACTTGCCTCGATCCTGAAGAGACGTGAGCAATGGCAGCCCCCCTCTAGAAAAGCTCTCCTATTACAAGATATGGTCTGTGTGGATTAAAACGGACAGACGTCGGTCGTCGTCGTCCTGCGCTCGCTCAACCGCCTGGTAATAGTACTCCCATGGGGTGTTTCAGAAAAGAGAACATGCAATGTATGGAGAAAAAGAAAAAGGAGAAGCCTTCTGTCTGTTTGTATGCCCACATTCAGTGTTTGACTGGCAACCGGGCGAGGACGCCAATGTAGATGACATTGTAGATGAGTTTGTGCGCAACGGCGCCTACCAGAATTCGTCCCCCTTTTCTTCTTTCGTATTTCGAGTTGGAAGATATTTGTTTGCGCTCTCATATGACCGAAAATGGTATATGCCAATGTGGAATTGCAATTTTGAAACCAGAGCTACCAAATATTACAATACATGAGTGATGGACAACATTGGAAAAGAGTGAGGAGAGAGAAAAGGATAGGGATGAGAACTGAATGATCAAGAAGTAGATGGACAAGTAGAAGCTAACTAGGAAATTTTATATCAGACACCAAGATATTTGAAACTCACTCTTTCTAATAATCTTTCCACATTCCTTGCAAGTTAGAAACTTTGTTGGCGATGGACACGACTCATTACTCGACGTGCTCTCATCACTTTCGGGAGACACTTCCCGACTAGGACTACCACCTCTCATACTAAGTGTGGAATCCGGAGAAGAGGCACGTCGCTGTTGAAGCTGCTGTTGCTGCTGAATTGACGCATTCGCCGCAGCAAAAATCATTGCCAAAGTTTCGGAACCGCCAACCTAGAGCAAAAAATAAGAAAAAAGTGATGGGTACAGTATGAATACCGTTGGCATATTCGGCAATGGTGGGCTGTCTGGCTCATCGTCGGAATTTTCGGAGCGGACTGGAAATAAATGGGGTACTGTATTTTTTTGCAAAGTGATTCAAATGTGCTCTCAAGATCCCTCTTTCTCTCACTCTCTCACCACACTTTCTTATTCTCCTCAGATACTGTTTACGATGTTTTCTAAGACAGCTGCTGCTCTCTAACTGTATTTCTTATTTTCGTAAGAGTACACTCTTCGAACAGATGCCCACTTCGAAGATTACTATTCGCGCGGGACCATATATCATCTACATTACGCTCTTAGAAGGATCAAAGACTGTTCATTAGAATATATTAAATTGTATCCCGCCCTGAGAAATCCTACGGTTTTGGTTCTTGACACTTTTCCGACACCAAATACACATTCACAGGACAAAATAAATCGTTTGCTCTTTCTGACCATGATAGCCACCTGTCTGCCAACCTAAATGACTTGCTGTCCTTCCGGAGTAAGGTTGAGAATAGAAAATTGGAGGAAAAGCCTTATGCCATTTGGTTTTGTGCCGGTTGAGTTGAGCGTATTGTGCTTTCGACAAGCAATTTTGTGCTCAACAAAAGAAGTTGACGTCCTCTTTGACTGTTCTGTCCGTTCTTCGAAAAGAATAAAGACGTCGTTCCACATCATTTCTAGATAAATTTGTAGACACACAGGGAACACGGGGAAAAACGAAGCACAAAGAATTCCATCTTGTCCCTTTCCTTCCGTTGTTTTTTCATTTTCAATCTGGAGAATGGTGGAGAAGGTCTCTTTGGTGCTTGAAAATAAGAAACAGCCACAAACCGGCAATTGGTTAGGACAGAGTTTTTTTTCTTTTCTGTGTATGAAGACTTCGTTCTTTCCATCTCCATCTCTCACACTCCCTATTTTCCTGTGCGCAAACAGTAGTTGTGGTGGTCCCCGCCGTCCGTCTTTTTTTGTGCCTCAGAAAGCCTCCGCAATTTTGCTTGTGCTTCTGTCGGTTTGGACCTCGTTGCCTTTCTCATTCCCTTGCCGGAGGGGACGACGACAGAAGCGACGGACATTGAAAATCGATGCGTCTAGCACACGCATGAGCACACAGATGGAGTTGCACGATAGAAACGATGATGATGGACCGGGACCCTCCTTTCACTTGAGACGAGCAGTCCTGTGTTTTCGAACCTTACCCTGGATAGATATATAGACACGACACTCACATACACACACCGATGAAAAAGAAGAAGTTTCGTTTCGTCCAGTTTTCTTGACACACGCACCCGTCTGTCACAGCTCACCCACACTATCTATTCTGTATATAGGAATGAAAAGATTGAAGGAAATGGGAGTGAGTAAGAAAAACGAGGAGTTCTGATAGAATTACTCAAAATTGACAGCTACACGACATCTATGTCTCCTGTCCATTTTTCATCTCCGTTCACTGTCATTTCAAATGCTAGTGGTCCTTCCTACATGAGGTATCTCTTCTCTTTCTCACTCTGCTAGGTCTCATATAACAAACGGAAAGGAAAGCGATTTGTCACTGTACAGGTCCTCAAGGGCCACAGTAAACGACCCCGTACTTTCGGATTGGGATCACTTTACAACATAGATATCCCCAATGCACTGTCATCCTCTCCAAACTGCGTCTCACAAAGCGAACACCACATGTCAGCTGTCGCATATAAAAGTTTATGCGAACGACGAGGTCCGATATCGAAGATATTGGAAAAAAACAATAGGATTTGCTTCCCATCCCCTAAACTCCTACAGTATAAAGCATCAAGATTAAGAGAGAGAGAGAGAGAGAAGGAGAATTGAATGAGAATGTAGAAGAGGATGAATAGGAGAGAGAGAGAAATGATGAGAAAGAGAGTGCGAGAATGATTCGAGCCGGATATACACATTACAGCAGAAATCGAAAATCAGGACTTACTGGAATCTGGAGAGGCAGCGAGTTCCTTCTTGATCGTTTTTGCTGGCTTCATGGATTCCGGGATTTTCATGCTAGTAGCGAAATCCAATCCAAGACTGATAAGAATATTTCTGAAACTTTAGAAGATTACAGGTTAACCATATTCTCGGTTGATTTGTGTGCTTCTTACCTCTCGAAGTCCGTCGTAAGATCTTTTGGAAGGAAACTGCTCTCCTCTGGTTGGGCTTCCACAATCATGACTGGTGTTGGGATATTAGGGACAACGCTTGTATCCCTTTGTTGTGCCCTAGACTTTGTTGGAGATGATGGGACAACTTTGGCAGCGAATGTTGTTGATTTTGTCGGCACTGCCATGGATACATAGTCTGGGTCTTCAATTTCAGTCTTGATGGTTGTCAAATTGTTGTTGATCGTGTTATGATTGTTGTTATTGTTGTGACCGTTTTGACTGTTGCCATTGGTTCCCGTACTTGAAGTAATGATAACTGCAGTTGCTGTTGTTGCTGTTGAGGTAGTTGCTGTTGTGCCATTTGAAGACGTACCCGGTTCTGTTTTAATCTGAAATCAAAAACCTCTATATTTTGTGTTCTACTATTGATCCACTCACAACTTTAGGAGCCTTTTTAACAATAATATCATCTTTTGCTATTGCTTCATTCTGCTCTTTCTTGTGATGTTTCAGAATATGCTTTGTTAAATTTCCTGAAATTTATTTCTTTTATAATTTTATCTCATGTTTCAAGTAACTCCTAACCTTTTAATCTACTTGACTTCCCACAAAATTTACACACATATGGTTTCAATGCTGTATGTACTGATCGATGTTCTGCTAAGTTGGAGCGAAACCGAAATGCCTTCCCACATGTTTCACATATGAATGCCTGCAATAATGAAATGAATTGAAAGCGTGGAAGACGGGAAACCAAGATTATGATCTTGTGAAAACGATTCTTGTGATGGTAGGGGGATTTGTCTGTTCCCGGATTGCTCATAGATTGTCCCCCATGATTAGAGGGGTGAAGAGGCTTCTTTGGCACCACAGGAACAATTTCTCTAATACAAAGTCTTTTGAAGAAGAGTGAGAACTGTAGTCCTAATCCCTAATCCTTTCCTAACTAATAATTCTTTTTTCTATGTCACACACACATACACGGGCACTCATGATAACGGCGACGTCAGAATCTTATCTGCTACTTCTCCGGAATACAATGTTTCGCACCCAACAATAGTTGTTATTCTTATATGAATCGAATACCATTGAAAAAGTTATCTTGTATGTGGCTCCTCTTTCCCCAAAATGATTCAATAGACAAAAGGATAGGCAGCCATAAACAACATCGCGTCGGTTTTCATTACCGTCCGATGAGGACCAGGCTTCTTGAAAACGCCCAGGCGGTTCTAGTGTGTCGTGAGGAGCATCCCACACAGAAATGCAACACACGGATGATTAAATTTGCGTGAAATGGGACTGCCACATACACGTTTGTCCCTTCCCTTCAGCCTATTTGCGGATTCTTTGTCATGACTGTCAGAAGCGGCTAACGTCTGACTTCATTTGGTTTTCTGGTGCTTTCTCTCTTTTCTTTTGTGCATTGTGTCTATCTGTCTGTCTTTTTTTCTGCCTACTTACTCGATCCATTCCCGCTTGTGCATCGGTTGATTTCAATGTGAAGAGTATGGACTGAAATTCGAACTAGAGAAACGTGAGGATGCAGAAGAACGAGCGGAACAAGCAAAAAAGGACATATATCGTTCAAGACCGGACACAAGAAAAAAGTAACAAAATTGGGGGTGCGCGGGGAGGCGGAATATCTATCCTATCTATATTTTTTGCTCTGAGAAAGGCGGAAAATGTCCCGTGCGTACTGACAGAACATGGAACAAGTAGATGACGACGGCAGAGAGCGCGGGGGTCCGAGATGCCGGAGGAGGAGCGAGCTCGAGGAAAAAAGTTTCCGATGGCAAAATAGTAAGCAATGTGGGACAAGCGACCCGGCTAGTGTAGGAGGGAACGATGCGATTTTTCTAGGCATCTGGCTCCCTATCCTTTTCTTTTTACAAAAACACAGAAGCACACTACCAATGAAGAAACCAGCTGTGAGAGTTATTTGTCCGACAGGCAGGCAGAAACGAGTGGGACTGAGACTGTGATCATTTGGATAAAAAATGAACAGTATTTTCGGAAGGCAAAATGTCGTTGCTCGGTGAATAAAAAAAAATGAAGGATCGAGGGGTCAGGTGCCAGCGGTCTCGTCTTATTTTTGATGAGGGGAGAAAATAGGCAAGTATGTAGAAAAAGGGGAAAAGGAGATGGAGAGAGCACACCTCGTAAACAGCGGGGGACCCGCCAATTCTGGAAGAAGCGGTTTGGCTGTGCACAGCACTCAATTTTGTAATCGAATGTCAACAGAATCGTGAACAGACAGGAACTCGAGAGTTTTTTCTTTTTTCTATCAATGTAGACACAAAACTCAAAACTCAAAATATGACAGAATCCGAGCTAATCTTCAATTACAGGGCTTGCACTAAACCGGATCTATGCGGCTAATACTAGAGCATTCCTATCAAAAGTAGACGCACTTTCTACGCAGCTGAATAAGATTAGTGACTAAATGAGATCGAGACTCTTCGTGCAAAGGTGTGCGAGTTTCGTCATTTGGATCTACTTGTCATTTCTGATTAATAGGATTTTCCTGAGTCTTCTACCGTTCGAATGACATACTTGAGCTGATGAAATATAGGATTATTGGTTTGAAGACTAAGAATTTTGAAAAGGCGCTTTGATTATGAAAAGAATTACAGTATTGAAAATTACAGTAACTCAAAAACAGAATGCGATTAAAAATGTAATATTTTGTGAAACTGTGGTACTATTAATCTTCACGAAAACTACATTTAGTTTGAAAAAATATGATTTCAGTACGGTATCATTAAAAAAGTCAAATGATCATTATTTGGATCAAATAACTCCGTTTGAATGGTGCATATATTTGGTCATATGACGTATTACAGTAGCATTCGTAACAGAACAGAGCGACAAAATCGGTTGTTTCCAATATATATGACATTGAGAGAAAAGAGAATATTCGAAAAACTGTGAATATATGTATAATGAGAGGACTGCGAGTAAACGTGATGTTCTAGAAATGCACTCAAGTGAAAGAGTGCAATAAATTAGTTCGCCTGACTTGTTTGAGCTTGACAGGTAGGTGATTTGAGCAGATATGATTAGTATTTTGAACTCCCCGGTTGCCCCAAACTTCGCAAGCCAATCAGCAATTCAGTATTAGACAAGAAAAGCAAACAAAGCGCAGGTAGATTTCACAAAAAAAAAATGAAAAAATTGAACTCACCTTATCTGTATGAAACATTTGCTGATGTTGTTGTAGCATTTTGGTGGAAGTGAAAGATTTGGGACATTGGGGACATGTTAATGTCTCCAATTCAGTCATCAGAGTCGTTGGTTGTACTAGTGGTGAGACGCACACAGACATCCAGGTAGATCGACTCTGCCCTCTTTAATGTCAGCTCTTCTTTAATCTGTGCCAACGAACGTGTGAGAGATAATACGGTTTGGTGAGTAAGAGTATGGTTAGAGTTTGGAAATGGAACACTGTCCACGTAATAGTGTTAGAATAGTAGCGAGAAGTCCTGATGAAGGTTCAGGACGTCGTCGTGGATTTATAAGAGTAGGGGGAAAGTCGAGTGCCAACCGATCGGACAAGACAGGGAGAAAAGGGGGTGGAGCAACACAACAACCGCCGGAGCCAGAGAGCTCAACTCGTGGAGGGCACCGAGCTCTCTTTCTACAGTGAATAGGAAAAAGGGGGTGGACACGTCTTCTGCTTCTTCACACAGGGCGCACCACGACGACGAGAAGGACGATAGAAGACGCAAGACAGGCAGCGGACGCGGAGGCTCCACCCACATTTTGCATAACGTTCTGGTCTTCTATGGAGCAAGCCTGGTCGCCTCAGTAGCCCCCGACAGACAAGTCTTCTTGAAGGCTCTCTCTGATTCATGTGGTCACTCGTCACTTGGCGGTCTGTCTACAGCTAGCACGTTTCCTAGCTCGGAATAGGAGAAGCTTCGAGAGAGAGTGAATGTGCCGGTCGAAGAGAACTTGAATAGCATCAGAGCTCAAGCCTTTTAAAAGCACACTATACAATACAAAAAACCATTCACATTTTGGTATATTTTTCGGACCAAAATCTGAATATCAAATAAGAAAAATTTGTATCGTTCAGGGCTTATTTATTTGTACTATAAATGTTGAGCTATATGACTACAAAACCTACGAGATTTAGTTACAAATTCAATCAATTTGTATCGCGCTTATAGTATTATACGAAACACGAGACAGCTCGTTTCAGAGTCTTACGTAGGTTAATTGATTGAATTTGCTAAGAACAGTTGCGTTTTACAAAAACACAATCGTTTTGAAGATCTTGATTTCACAAGAGCCCGGTGTCGGTAACGAGAAAATGAAAAGGAAAACCGACAAGAAAAAAAGAAGAGGAGGGGTTTTGGCGCGGTAGATGGAGAAAACATGACGGTGACAGTTGGCGAAAACAGGCGAGCAAGGTGAATTGTACACAGTTGTCTTCGATAATCACCTAAAGGAAAAATCCAGGAAGAGGGAGAGAAAGAGAGAACTGTGTATCTCGAGAAGATGAATGAGTCGCAAGAAAGAATAGATATCCGAAAAACGGTATCATGACAAAATTCTACAAATTTATAGTGTTTACGCAATACAGGTGGTCAGGAGCTATGTATAAATCTCTTCAAACATTTGTAAATTCTCTTCAAGATGACGTTCTTTTGTTTACATTTCGAACTGTAAACTAATCCTCCTAAAATTGTCTTCCCCTTTTTGCTGCTCAGCCAACTACTCATTGAAGCGAAGCCAAAAATGACAGAAAGCTATCCGATGACTGTCACAAGCATATCTAGAATACATTGGGCAGTGCCATGCCCACTAACCATGTTTGCTTCTACTTTTCATTTCCTTCTCTCTATTGCCCTTTTGCTCCAGTACTACTCTTTCTCGACGCCCGCCTCATTTCTATTCCTTTTCCATTTCCAATTTCGAAACCACCAAACTGCGGTAAAATGAAACGTGTGCTTGTTTGTGTGATGGCGAAAAGGGCTTCACCATCCTGTATGTAGTGTTTTGCAACACTTATCCGGTTGAAAACTAGCCAAAGTGTGGGCGGATCTGAACGTGACAAATTGGTGAGACTGACTCGCCCCGTTTTTTTTTTTCAAGCCTTGAAAGATCCAAAGATAAAGAGCATATGAGACGAAGAGACGCAGATACATCACTCTGAAATACAGATAACTACGTGTTTATATGCTCCCTCTTTCTACCCCGAGTTCTTTGTCGTCTTACCCTCGGACTTGTCAGGCAGTGCTGTCCGTGAAGTCCGGCGATAAACATGTTGTGATCTACCAGTTTCCATTTGTAAAAAGTTTGTGTAACGAATTACAGAAGGGATTCAAAAATGTGGTTTACGGAATGTTGATATTTCAAATTTCGTAATCTTTTTCGAGCCAAAAAAGTTTTTTAGAAAAATTCCCTCGGAAAAGCCTCTTAGCAAGAACAACGTCTTCGAAAAACCATTTCGGAAATTCCGCACATTGCTCTTTTGCCAACATGTCGTTTCTTTTTTTCTTCTCCGGACAGCACCAGTACCACCACCACACTGCTTTTCCATTCGTCCCATTCTTCACACAAAAACCGATGCGCCGTAATCTTCCAGAGTACTTGTCGGAAAGTAAAGCTTAGATGCACAGACACGGACGGAAAGAAAGGGGACCAACCAATAGAGAAAAAGCACAGGCAGTGAAAATAAGCGGGGAGAGAGGGACTAGCGAGGTGCGCCCCGTTTTCACTCCCTGCTTACAACACCCACGAAACGATTCTAATCGTCGGTCCGTCTTGGAAAAGTTGAGTTCTCTTCTGTGCGCTCGCCCAAAACCACACAAGAAGAAAGGGACCCCCTGGACTGGAGCAATTGCCGACAGTGAGTGCCACGAGATGATTACTGACTGACTGGTGGAGGAGGGAAAAGTCGTGAACCCAAAAATAAAGTTTTGCGTTGACAACAACAGAGTAACAAAACTTTCCTCTCCTTCTCCCTGTCCCTGTTTTTAAGATTCTTTCGTTCTCTTCCAAACCCGGAAAACATTCCTTCTAGTCATCTGTAGAATGGCTTCTGTGTCTTCTACACTAGAGCGTCCGAGCCGGTAGTCGTATTTGGTTGGCAACCTCTTTTTACTCAAAAAAAAAGAGAAAAAGAGAGACGGGACCTCGTTGCGCGGGACCTACTTTTCCTATTTTTTTTCTGTCGACCGCCGCCGGCCGTTTCTCACCGAAGAGCACCGCCATGCCGCGCTCAAGTGCCGTCTTTCAATTTCAACGGGACGGCTTCTTCATGCTCCGTTTCTGGCGAAATGGTCGGGAGCTCTTTTCACCATCATCACGTCAGAAACGACACAGAACGAGAGAAAATGGGGCCTGTCGTTTTTCCCTTCTACTATCTGTCTCCAATGGGCCGCACAGAAAGCATAGGCAGCAGCATCGTCTTCCCGATTTTCACAAGAATGGAAAATGAAAGATTGTGAGAGTGTAGGAGGAACAGAAATGTGGGTACGGAAAAGGATGGAAAAGCACTCGCCAATTAAGAATATATTCTCTCTCTCTCTCTCTCTCTCTCTCTCTCTCTCTCTCTCTCTCTCTCTCTCTCTCTCTCTCTCTCTCTCTCTCTCTCTCTCTCTCTCTCTCTCTCTCTCTCTCTCTCTCTCTCTCTCTCTCTCTCTCTCTCTCTCTCTCTCTCTCTCTCTCTCTCTCTCTCTCTCTCTCTCTCTCTCTCTCTCTCTCTCTCTCTCTC